>NW_025064745.1:0-84078 GCF_018152265.1 Drosophila ficusphila
GCTAGATAGATATTTTACAACAAATTCAGAGAGGTATTCCACTTTTAAATCGGGTAAAAATTTCAAAAGTTTTGGGCTAAGCAGTGCTGGGATCTGGTCACTTTTCTGCAAACCCATTTTTTTGCAAATTTTGACAGGTCGGAGGTCATAAAAAACTACAAAATATTGACCAAAAATTCGAAAATAAACCAATAATGCAGCTAGATAGATATTTTAATAACAAATTCAGAGAGGTATTCCACTTTTAAATCGGGTAAAAATTTCAAAAGTTATGGGCTAAGCAGTGCTGGGATCTGGTCACTTTTCTGCAAACCCATTTTTTGCAAATTTTGACAGGTCGGGGGTCATAAAAAATTACAAAATATTGACCAAAAATTCGAAAATAAACCAATAATGCAGCTAGATAGATATTTTAATAACAAATTCAGAGAGGTATTCCACTTTTAAATCGGGTAAAAATTTCAAAAGTTATGGGCTAAGCAGTGCTGGGATCTGGTCACTTTTCTGCAAACCCATTTTTTGCAAATTTTGACAGGTCGGGGGGTCATAAAAAATTACAAAATATTGACCAAAAATTCGAAAATAAACCAATAATGCAGCTAGATAGATATTTTAATAACAAATTCAGAGAGGTATTCCACTTTTAAATCGGGTAAAAATTTCAAAAGTTTGGGCTAAGCAGTGCTGGGATCTGGTCACTTTTCTGCAAACCCATTTTTTGCAAATTTTGACAGGTCGGGGGTCATAAAAAATTACAAAATATTGACCAAAAATTCGAAAATAAACCAATAATGCAGCTAGATAGATATTTTAATAACAAATTCAGAGAGGTATTCCACTTTTAAATCGGGTAAAAATTTCAAAAGTTTGGGCTAAGCAGTGCTGGGATCTGGTCACTTTTCTGCAAACCCATTTTTTGCAAATTTTGACAGGTCGGAGTCATAAAGAATTACAAAATATTGACCAAAAAAAAAAAAAAAAAAATATTGACCAAAATTCGAAAATAAACCAATGATGCAGCTAGATAGATATTTTAATAACAAATTCAGAGAGGTATTCCACTTTTAAATCGGGTAAAAATTTCAAAAGTTTGGGCTAAGCAGTGCTGGGATCTGGTCACTTTTCTGCAAACCCATTTTTTGCAAATTTTGACAGGTCGGGGGTCATAAAAAATTACAAAATATTGACCAAAAATTCGAAAATAAACCAATAATGCAGCTAGATAGATATTTTAATAGCAAATTCAGAGAGGTATTCCACTTTTAAATCGGGTAAAAATTTCAAAAGGTTTGGGATAAGCAGTGCTGGGATCTGGTCACTTTTCTGCAAACCCATTTTTTGCAAATTTTAACAAGTCGGGGGTCATAAAAAACTACAAAATATTGACCAAAAATTCGAAAATAAACCAATAATGCAGCTAGATAGATATTTTAATAACAAATTCAGAGAGGTATTCCACTTTTAAATCGGGTAAAAATTTCAAAAGTTTGGGCTAAGCAGTGCTGGGTTCTGGTCACTTTTCTGCAAACCCATTTTTTTGCAAATTTTGACAGGTCGGGGGTCATAAAAAATTACAAAATATTGACCAAAAATTCGAAAATAAACCAATAATGCAGCTAGATAGATATTTTAATAGCAAATTCAGAGAGGTATTCCACTTTTAAATCGGGTAAAAATTTCAAAAGGTTTGGGCTAAGCAGTGCTGGGATCTGGTCACTTTTCTGCAAACCCATTTTTTGCAAATTTTGACAAGTCGGGGGTCATAAAAAACTACAAAATATTGACCAAAAATTCGAAAATAAACCAATAATGCAGCTAGATAGATATTTTAATAACAAATTCAGAGAGGTATTCCACTTTTAAATCGGGTAAAAATTTCAAAAGTTTGGGATAAGCAGTGCTGGGATCTGGTCACTTTTCTGCAAACCCATTTTTTGCAAATTTTGACAGGTCGGGGGTCATAAAAAATTACAAAATATTGACCAAAAATTCGAAAATAAACCAATAATGCAGCTAGATAGATATTTTAATAACAAATTCAGAGAGGTATTCCACTTTTAAATCGGGTAAAAATTTCAAAAGTTATGGGCTAAGCAGTGCTGGGATCTGGTCACTTTTCTGCAAACCCATTTTTTTGCAAATTTTGACAGGTCGGGGGTCATAAAAAATTACAAAATATTGACCAAAAATTCGAAAATAAACCAATAATGCAGCTAGATAGATATTTTAATAACAAATTCAGAGAGGTATTCCACTTTTAAATCGGGTAAAAATTTCAAAAGTTATGGGCTAAGCAGTGCTGGGATCTGGTCACTTTTCTGCAAACCCATTTTTTTGCAAATTTTGACAGGTCGGGGGTCATAAAAAATTACAAAATATTGACCAAAAATTCGAAAATAAACCAATAATGCAGCTAGATAGATATTTTAATAACAAATTCAGAGAGGTATTCCACTTTTAAATCGGGTAAAAATTTCAAAAGTTTGGGCTAAGCAGTGCTGGGATCTGGTCACTTTTCTGCAAACCCATTTTTTTGCAAATTTTGACAGGTCGGGGGTCATAAAAAATTACAAAATATTGACCAAAAATTCGAAAATAAACCAATAATGCAGCTAGATAGATATTTTAATAACAAATTCAGAGAGGTATTCCACTTTTAAATCGGGTAAAAATTTCAAAAGTTTGGGCTAAGCAGTGCTGGGATCTGGTCACTTTTCTGCAAACCCATTTTTTGCAAATTTTGACAGGTCGGGGGTCATAAAAAATTACAAAATATTGACCAAAAATTCGAAAATAAACCAATAATGCAGCTAGATAGATATTTTAATAGCAAATTCAGAGAGGTATTCCACTTTTAAATCGGGTAAAAATTTCAAAAGGTTTGGGATAAGCAGTGCTGGGATCTGGTCACTTTTCTGCAAACCCATTTTTTGCAAATTTTAACAAGTCGGGGGTCATAAAAAACTACAAAATATTGACCAAAAATTCGAAAATAAACCAATAATGCAGCTAGATAGATATTTTAATAACAAATTCAGAGAGGTATTCCACTTTTAAATCGGGTAAAAATTTCAAAAGTTATGGGATAAGCAGTGCTGGGTTCTGGTCACTTTTCTGCAAACCCATTTTTTGCAAATTTTGACAGGTCGGGGGTCATAAAAAATTACAAAATATTGACCAAAAATTCGAAAATAAACCAATAATGCAGCTAGATAGATATTTTAACAACAAATTCAGAGAGGTATTCCACTTTTAAATCGGGTAAAAATTTCAAAAGTTATGGGCTAAGCAGTGCTGGGATCTGGTCACTTTTCTGCAAACCCATTTTTTTGCAAATTTTGACAGGTCGGGGGTCATAAAAAATTACAAAATATTGACCAAAAATTCGAAAATAAACCAATAATGCAGCTAGATAGATATTTTAATAACAAATTCAGAGAGGTATTCCACTTTTAAATCGGGTAAAAATTTCAAAAGTTTGGGCTAAGCAGTGCTGGGTTCTGGTCACTTTTCTGCAAACCCATTTTTTGCAAATTTTGACAGGTCGGGGGTCATAAAAAATTACAAAATATTGACCAAAAATTCGAAAATAAACCAATAATGCAGCTAGATAGATATTTTAACAACAAATTCAGAGAGGTATTCCACTTTTAAATCGGGTAAAAATTTCAAAAGTTTGGGCTAAGCAGTGCTGGGATCTGGTCACTTTTCTGCAAACCCATTTTTTGCAAATTTTGACAGGTCGGGGGTCATAAAAAACTACAAAATATTGACCAAAAATTCGAAAATAAACCAATAATGCAGCTAGATAGATATTTTAATAACAAATTCAGAGAGGTATTCCACTTTTAAATCGGGTAAAAATTTCAAAAGTTATGGGCTAAGCAGTGCTGGGATCTGGTCACTTTTCTGCAAACCCATTTTTTGCAAATTTTGACAGGTCGGGGGTCATAAAAAATTACGAAACATTGACCAAAAATTCGAAAATAAACCAATGATGTAGCTAGATAGATATTTTAATAACAAATTCAGAGAGGCATTCCACTTTTAAATCGGGTAAAAATTTCAAAAGTTATGGGATAAGCAGTGCTGGGATCTGGTCACTTTTCTGCAAACCCATTTTTTTGCAAATTTTGACAGGTCGGGGGTCATAAAAAATTACAAAATATTGACCAAAAATTCGAAAATAAACCAATAATGCAGCTAGATAGATATTTTAATAACAAATTCAGAGAGGTATTCCACTTTTAAATCGGGTAAAAATTTCAAAAGTTTGGGCTAAGCAGTGCTGGGATCTGGTCACTTTTCTGCAAACCCATTTTTTGCAAATTTTGACAGGTCGGGGGTCATAAAAAATTACAAAATATTGACCAAAAATTCGAAAATAAACCAATAATGCAGCTAGATAGATATTTTAATAACAAATTCAGAGAGGTATTCCACTTTTAAATCGGGTAAAAATTTCAAAAGTTTGGGCTAAGCAGTGCTGGGATCTGGTCACTTTTCTGCAAACCCATTTTTTGCAAATTTTGACAGGTCGGGGGTCATAAAAAATTACGAAATATTGACCAAAAATTCGAAAATAAACCAATAATGCAGCTAGATAGATATTTTAATAACAAATTCAGAGAGGTATTCCACTTTTAAATCGGGTAAAAATTTCAAAAGTTATGGGATAAGCAGTGCTGGGATCTGGTCACTTTTCTGCAAACCCATTTTTTTGCAAATTTTGACAGGTCGGGGGTCATAAAAAATTACAAAATATTGACCAAAAATTCGAAAATAAACCAATAATGCAGCTAGATAGATATTTTAATAACAAATTCAGAGAGGTATTCCACTTTTAAATCGGGTAAAAATTTCAAAAGGTTTGGGATAAGCAGTGCTGGGATCTGGTCACTTTTCTGCAAACCCATTTTTTTGCAAATTTTGACAGGTCGGGGGTCATAAAAAATTACAAAATATTGACCAAAAATTCGAAAATAAACCAATAATGCAGCTAGATAGATATTTTAATAACAAATTCAGAGAGGTATTCCACTTTTAAATCGGGTAAAAATTTCAAAAGTTTGGGCTAAGCAGTGCTGGGTTCTGGTCACTTTTCTGCAAACCCATTTTTTGCAAATTTTGACAGGTCGGGGGTCATAAAAAATTACAAAATATTGACCAAAAATTCGAAAATAAACCAATAATGCAGCTAGATAGATATTTTAATAGCAAATTCAGAGAGGTATTCCACTTTTAAATCGGGTAAAAATTTCAAAAGGTTTGGGATAAGCAGTGCTGGGATCTGGTCACTTTTCTGCAAACCCATTTTTTGCAAATTTTAACAAGTCGGGGGTCATAAAAAACTACAAAATATTGACCAAAAATTCGAAAATAAACCAATAATGCAGCTAGATAGATATTTTAATAACAAATTCAGAGAGGTATTCCACTTTTAAATCGGGTAAAAATTTCAAAAGTTATGGGCTAAGCAGTGCTGGGTTCTGGTCACTTTTCTGCAAACCCATTTTTTGCAAATTTTGACAGGTCGGGGGGTCATAAAAAATTACAAAATATTGACCAAAAATTCGAAAATAAACCAATAATGCAGCTAGATAGATATTTTAACAACAAATTCAGAGAGGTATTCCACTTTTAAATCGGGTAAAAATTTCAAAAGTTATGGGCTAAGCAGTGCTGGGATCTGGTCACTTTTCTGCAAACCCATTTTTTGCAAATTTTGACAGGTCGGGGGTCATAAAAAATGACGAAACATTGACCAAAAATTCGAAAATAAACCAATGATGTAGCTAGATAGATATTTTAATAACAAATTCAGAGAGGTATTCCACTTTTAAATCGGGTAAAAATTTCAAAAGTTTGGGCTAAGCAGTGCTGGGTTCTGGTCACTTTTCTGCAAACCCATTTTTTGCAAATTTTGACAGGTCGGGGGTCATAAAAAACTACAAAATATTGACCAAAAATTCGAAAATAAACCAATAATGCAGCCAGATAGATATTTTAATAACAAATTCAGAGAGGTATTCCACTTTTAAATCGGGTAAAAATTTCAAAAGTTATGGGATAAACAGTGCTGGGATCTGGTCACTTTTCTGCAAACCCATTTTTTGCAAATTTTGACAGGTCGGGGGTCATAAAAAACTACAAAATATTGACCAAAAATTCGAAAATAAACCAATAATGCAGCTAGATAGATATTCGAATAACAAATTCAGAGAGGTATTCCACTTTTAAATCGGGTAAAAATTTCAAAAGTTATGGGATAAGCAGTGCTGGGATCTGGTCACTTTTCTGCAAACCCATTTTTTGCAAATTTTGACAGGTCGGGGGTCATAAAAAATGACGAAACATTGACCAACAATTCGAAAATAAACCAATGATGTAGCTAGATAGATATTTTAATAACAAATTCAGAGAGGCATTCCACTTTTAAATCGGGTAAAAATTTCAAAAGTTATGGGATAAGCAGTGCTGGGATCTGGTCACTTTTCTGCAAACCCATTTTTTTGCAAATTTTGACAGGTCGGGGGTCATAAAAAATTACAAAATATTGACCAAAAATTCGAAAATAAACCAATAATGCAGCTAGATAGATATTTTAGCAACAAATTCAGAGAGGTATTCCACTTTTAAATCGGGTAAAAATTTCAAAAGTTTGGGCTAAGCAGTGCTGGGATCTGGTCACTTTTCTGCAAACCCATTTTTTGCAAATTTTGACAGGTCGGGGGTCATAAAAAATTAAAAAATATTGACCAAAAATTCGAAAATAAACCAATAATGCAGCTAGATAGATATTTTAATAACAAATTCAGAGAGGTATTCCACTTTTAAATCGGGTAAAAATTTCAAAAGGTTTGGGATAAGCAGTGCTGGGATCTGGTCACTTTTCTGCAAACCCATTTTTTGCAAATTTTGACAGGTCGGGGGTCATAAAAAACTACAAAATATTGACCAATTTCAAAAGTTTGGGCTAAGCAGTGCTGGGATCTGGTCACTTTTCTGCAAACCCATTTTTTGCAAATTTTGACAGGTCGGGGGTCATAAAAAATGACGAAACATTGACCAAAAATTCGAAAATAAACCAATGATGTAGCTAGAAAGATATTTTAATAACAAATTCAGAGAGGCATTCCACTTTTAAATCGGGTAAAAATTTCAAAAGGTTTGGGATAAGCAGTGCTGGGATCTGGTCACTTTTCTGCAAACCCATTTTTTGCAAATTTTAACAAGTCGGGGGTCATAAAAAACTACAAAATATTGACCAAAAATTCGAAAATAAACCAATAATGCAGCCAGATAGATATTTTAATAACGAATTCAGAGAGGTATTCCACTTTTAAATCGGGTAAAAATTTCAAAAGGTTTGGGATAAGCAGTGCTGGGATATGGTCACTTTTCTGCAAACCCATTTTTTTGCAAATTTTGACAGGTCGGGGGTCATAAAAAATTACAAAATATTGACCAAAAATTCGAAAATAAACCAATAATGCAGCTAGATAGATATTTTAGCAACAAATTCAGAGAGGTATTCCACTTTTAAATCGGGTAAAAATTTCAAAAGTTTGGGCTAAGCAGTGCTGGGATCTGGTCACTTTTCTGCAAACCCATTTTTTGCAAATTTTGACAGGTCGGGGGTCATAAAAAATTACAAAATATTGACCAAAAATTCGAAAATAAACCAATAATGCAGCTAGATAGATATTTTAATAACAAATTCAGAGAGGTATTCCACTTTTAAATCGGGTAAAAATTTCAAAAGGTTTGGGATAAGCAGTGCTGGGATCTGGTCACTTTTCTGCAAACCCATTTTTTGCAAATTTTGACAGGTCGGGGGTCATAAAAAATTACGAAATATTGACCAAAAATTCGAAAATAAACCAATGATGTAGCTAGAAAGATATTTTAATAACAAATTCAGAGAGGTATTCCACTTTTAAATCGGGTAAAAATTTCAAAAGTTTGGGCTAAGCAGTGCTGGGATCTGGTCACTTTTCTGCAAACCCATTTTTTGCAAATTTTGACAGGTCGGGGGTCATAAAAAATTACAAAATATTGACCAAAAATTCGAAAATAAACCAATAATGCAGCTAGATAGATATTTTAATAACAAATTCAGAGAGGTATTCCACTTTTAAATCGGGTAAAAATTTCAAAAGTTATGGGCTAAGCAGTGCTGGGATCTGGTCACTTTTCTGCAAACCCATTTTTTGCAAATTTTGACAGGTCGGGGGTCATAAAAAACTACAAAATATTGACCAAAAATTCGAAAATAAACCAATGATGTAGCTAGATAGATATTTTAATAACAAATTCAGAGAGGTATTCCACTTTTAAATCGGGTAAAAATTTCAAAAGTTATGGGCTAAGCAGTGCTGGGATCTGGTCACTTTTCTGCAAACCCATTTTTTGCAAATTTTGACAGGTCGGGGGTCATAAAAAACTACAAAATATTGACCAAAAATTCGAAAATAAACCAATAATATGCAGCTAGATAGATATTTTAATAACAAATTCAGAGAGGTATTCCACTTTTAAATCGGGTAAAAATTTCAAAAGTTATGGGCTAAGCAGTGCTGGGATCTGGTCACTTTTCTGCAAACCCATTTTTTGCAAATTTTGACAGGTCGGGGGTCATAAAAAATTACAAAATATTGACCAAAAATTCGAAAATAAACCAATAATGCAATGCAGCTAGATAGATATTCTAATAACAAATTCAGAGAGGTATTCCACTTTTAAATCGGGTAAAAATTTCAAAAGTTATGGGCTAAGCAGTGCTGGGATCTGGTCACTTTTCTGCAAACCCATTTTTTGCAAATTTTGACAGGTCGGGGGTCATAAAAAACTACAAAATATTGACCAAAAATTCGAAAATAAACCAATGATGCAGCTAGATAGATATTTTAATAACAAATTCAGAGAGGTATTCCACTTTTAAATCGGGTAAAAATTTCAAAAGTTATGGGCTAAGCAGTGCTGGGATCTGGTCACTTTTCTGCAAACCCATTTTTTGCAAATTTTGACAGGTCGGGGGTCATAAAAAATTACAAAATATTGACCAAAAATTCGAAAATAAACCAATAATGCAGCTAGATAGATATTTGAATAACAAATTCAGAGAGGTATTCCACTTTTAAATCGGGTAAAAATTTCAAAAGTTATGGGCTAAGCAGTGCTGGGATCTGGTCACTTTTCTGCAAACCCATTTTTTGCAAATTTTGACAGGTCGGGGGGTCATAAAAAACTACAAAATATTGACCAAAAATTCGAAAATAAACCAATGATGCAGCTAGATAGATATTTTAACAACAAATTCAGAGAGGTATTCCACTTTTAAATCGGGTAAAAATTTCAAAAGTTTGGGCTAAGCAGTGCTGGGATCTGGTCACTTTTCTGCAAACCCATTTTTTGCAAATTTTAACAAGTCGGGGGTCATAAAAAACTACAAAATATTGACCAAAAATTCGAAAATAAACCAATAATGCAGCTAGATAGATATTCGAATAACAAATTCAGAGAGGTAATCCACTTTTAAATCGGGTTAAAAATTTCAAAAGTTTGGGCTAAGCAGTGCTGGGATCTTGTCACTTTTCTGCAAACCCATTTTTTGTAAATTTTAACAGGTCGGGGGTCATAAAAAACTACAAAATATTGACCAAAAATTCGAAAATAAACCAATAATGCAGCTAGATAGATATTTTAATAAAAAATTCAGAGAGGTATTCCACTTTTAAATCGGGTAAAAATTTCAAAAGTTATGGGCTAAGCAGTGCTGGGATCTGGTCACTTTTCTGCAAACCCATTTTTTGCAAATTTTGACAGGTCGGGGGTCATAAAAAACTACAAAATATTGACCAAAAATTCGAAAATAAACCAATGATGCAGCTAGATAGATATTTTAATAACAAATTCAGAGAGGTATTCCACTTTTAAATCGGGTAAGAATTTCAAAAGTTATGGGCTAAGCAGTGCTGGGATCTGGTCACTTTTCTGCAAACCCATTTTTTGCAAATTTTGACAGGTCGGGGGTCATAAAAAATGACGAAACATTGACCAAAAATTCGAAAATAAACCAATAATGCAGCTAGATAGATATTCAATTAAAAAATTTAGAGAGGTATTCCACTTTTAAATCGGGTAAAAATTTCAAAAGTTATGGGCTAAGCCGTGCTGGGATCTGGTCACTTTTCTGCAAACCCATTTTTTGCAAATTTTGACAGGTCGGGGGTCATAAAAAACTACAAAATATTGACCAAAAATTCGAAAATAAACCAATAATGCAGCTAGATAGATATTCGAATAACAAATTCAGAGAGGTATTCCACTTTTAAATCGGGTAAAAATTTCAAAAGTTATGGGCTAAGCAGTGCTGGGATCTGGTCACATTTCTGCAAACCCATTTTTTGCCAATTTTGACAGGTCGGGGGGTCATAAAAAACTACAAAATATTGACCAAAAATTCGAAAATAAACCAATGATGCAGCTAGATAGATATTTTAATAACAAATTCAGAGAGGTATTCCTTTTTAAATCGGGTAAAAATTTCAAAAGTGATGGGCTAAGCAGTGCTGGGATCTGGTCACTTTTCTGCAAACCCATTTTTTGCAAATTTTAACAAGTCGGGGGTCATAAAAAACTACAAAATATTGACCAAAAATTCGAAAATAAACCAATAATGCAGCTAGATAGATATTCGAATAACAAATTCAGAGAGGTATTCCACTTTTAAATCGGGTTAAAATTTCAAAAGTTTGGGCTAAGCAGTGCTGGGATCTTGTCACTTTTCTGCAAACCCATTTTTTGCAAATTTTAACAAGTCGGGGGTCATAAAAAACTACAAAATATTGACCAAAAATTCGAAAATAAACCAATAATGCAGCTAGATAGATATTCAATTAAAAAATTTAGAGAGGTATTCCACTTTTAAATCGGGTAAAAATTTCAAAAGTTATGGGCTAAGCCGTGCTGGGATCTGGTCACTTTTCTGCAAACCCATTTTTTGCAAATTTTGACAGGTCGGGGGTCATAAAAAACTACAAAATATTGACCAAAAAATTCGAAAATAAACCAATGATGCAGCTAGATAGATATTTTAATAACAAATTCAGAGAGGTATTCCACTTTTAAATCGGGTAAGAATTTCAAAAGTTATGGGCTAAGCAGTGCTGGGATCTGGTCACTTTTCTGCAAACCCATTTTTTGCAAATTTTGACAGGTCGGGGATCATAAAAAACTACAAAATATTGACCAAAAATTCGAAAATAAACCAATGATGCAGCTAGATAGATATTTTAATAACAAATTCAGAGAGGTATTCCACTTTTAAATCGGGTAAAAATTTCAAAAGTTATGAGCTAAGCAGTGCTGGGATCTGGTCACTTTTCTGCAAACCCATTTTTTGCAAATTTTAACAAGTCGGGGGGTCATAAAAAACTACAAAATATTGACCAAAAATTCGAAAATAAACCAATAATGCAGCTAGATAGATATTCAATTAAAAAATTTAGAGAGGTATTCCACTTTTAAATCGGGTAAAAATTTCAAAAGTTATGGGCTAAGCCGTGCTGGGATCTGGTCACTTTTCTGCAAACCCATTTTTTGCAAATTTTGACAGGTCGGGGGTCATAAAAAACTACAAAATATTGACCAAAAATTCGAAAATAAACCAATAATGCAGCTAGATAGATATTTTAATAACAAATTCAGAGAGGTATTCCACTTTTAAATCGGGTAAGAATTTCAAAAGTTATGGGCTAAGCAGTGCTGGGATCTGGTCACTTTTCTGCAAACCCATTTTTTGCAAATTTTGACAGGTCGGGGGTCATAAAAAACTACAAAATATTGACCAAAAATTCGAAAATAAACCAATGATGCAGCTAGATAGATATTTTAATAACAAATTCAGAGAGGTATTCCACTTTTAAATCGGGTAAAAATTTCAAAAGTTATGAGCTAAGCAGTGCTGGGATCTGGTCACTTTTCTGCAAACCCATTTTTTGCAAATTTTAACAAGTCGGGGGTCATAAAAAACTACAAAATATTGACCAAAAATTCGAAAATAAACCAATAATGCAGCTAGATAGATATTCAATTAAAAAATTTAGAGAGGTATTCCACTTTTAAATCGGGTAAAAATTTCAAAAGTTATGGGCTAAGCCGTGCTGGGATCTGGTCACTTTTCTGCAAACCCATTTTTTGCAAATTTTGACAGGTCGGGGGTCATAAAAAACTACAAAATATTGACCAAAAATTCGAAAATAAACCAATAATGCAGCTAGATAGATATTCGAATAACAAATTCAGAGAGGTATTCCACTTTTAAATCGGGTAAAAATTTCAAAAGTTATGGGCTAAGCAGTGCTGGGATCTGGTCACATTTCTGCAAACCCATTTTTTGCAAATTTTGACAGGTCGGGGGTCATAAAAAACTACAAAATATTGACCAAAAATTCGAAAATAAACCAATGATGCAGCTAGATAGATATTTTAATAACAAATTCAGAGAGGTATTCCTTTTTTAAATCGGTGAAAATTTCAAAAGTGATGGGCTAAGCAGTGCTGGGATCTGGTCACTTTTCTGCAAACCCATTTTTTGCAAATTTTAACAAGTCGGGGGTCATAAAAAACTACAAAATATTGACCAAAAATTCGAAAATAAACCAATAATGCAGCTAGATAGATATTTTAATAACAAATTCAGAGAGGTATTCCACTTTTAAATCGGGTAAAAATTTCAAAAGTTTGGGCTAAGCAGTGCTGGGATCTTGTCACTTTTCTGCAAACCCATTTTTTGCAAATTTTGACAGGTCGGGGGTCATAAAAAACTACAAAATATTGACCAAAAATTCGAAAATAAACCAATAATGCAGCTAGATAGATATTCAAATAACAAATTCAGAGAGGTATTCCACTTTGAAATCGGGTAAAAATTTCAAAAGTTATGGGCTAAGCAGTGCTGGGATCTGGTCACTTTTCTGCAAACCCATTTTTTGCAAATTTTGACAAGTCGGGGGTCATAAAAAACTACAAAATATTGACCAAAAATTCGAAAATAAACCAATAATGCAGCTAGATAGATATTCAATTCAAAAATTTAGAGAGGTATTCCACTTTTAAATCGGGTAAAAATTTCAAAAGTTATGGGCTAAGCCGTGCTGGGATCTGGTCACTTTTCTGCAAACCCATTTTTTGCAAATTTTGACAGGTCGGGGGTCATAAAAAACTACAAAATATTGACCAAAAATTCGAAAATAAACCAAAAATGCAGCTAGATAGATATTCGAATAACAAATTCAGAGAGGTATTCCACTTTTAAATCGGGTAAAAATTTCAAAAGTTATGGGCTAAGCAGTGCTGGGATCTGGTCACTTTTCTGCAAACCCATTTTTTGCAAATTTTGACAGGTCGGGGGTCATAAAAAATGACGAAACATTGACCAAAAATTCGAAAATAAACCAATGATGTAGCTAGATAGATATTTTAATAACAAATTCAGAGAGGTATTCCACTTTTAAATCGGGTAAAAATTTCAAAAGTTTGGGCTAAGCAGTGCTGGGATCTGGTCACTTTTCTGCAAACCCATTTTTTTTGCAAATTTTGACAGGTCGGGGGGTCATAAAAAACTACAAAATATTGACCAAAAATTCGAAAATAAACCAATAATGCAGCTAGATAGATATTTTAACAACAAATTCAGAGAGGTATTCCACTTTTAAATCGGGTACAAATTTCAAAAGTTTGGGCTAAGCAGTGCTGGGATCTTGTCACTTTTCTGCAAACCCATTTTTTGCAAATTTTGACAGGTCGGGGGTCATAAAAAATTACAAAATATTGACCAAAAATTCGAAAATAAACCAATAATGCAGCTAGATAGATATTTTAATAACAAATTCAGAGAGGTATTCCACTTTTAAATCGGGTAAGAATTTTAAAAGTTATGGGCTAAGCAGTGCTGGGATCTGGTCACTTTTCTGCAAACCCATTTTTTGCAAATTTTGACAGGTCGGGGGTCATAAAAAATTACAAAATATTGACCAAAAATTCGAAAATAAACCAATAATGCAGCTAGATAGATATTTTAATAACAAACTCAGAGAGGTATTCCACTTTTAAGTCGGGTAAAAATTTCAAAAGTTATGGGCTAAGCAGTGCTGGGATCAGGTCACTTTTCTGCAAACCCATTTTTTGCAAATTTTGACAGGTCGGGGGTCATAAAAAATTACAAAATATTGACCAAAAATTCGAAAATAAACCAATGATGCAGCTAGATAGATATTTAAATAACAAATTCAGAGAGGTATTCCACTTTTAAATCGGGTAAAAATTTCAAAAGTTATGGGCTAAGCAGTGCTGGGATCAGGTCACTTTTCTGCAAACCCATTTTTTGCTAATTTTGACAGGTCGGGGGTCATAAAAAATTACAAAATATTGACCAAAAATTCGAAAATAAACCAATGATGCAGCTAGATAGATATTTTAATAACAAATTCAGAGAGGTATTCCACTTTTAAATCGGGTAAGAATTTCAAAAGTTATGGGCTAAGCAGTGCTGGGATCTGGTCACTTTTCTGCAAACCCATTTTTTGCAAATTTTGACAGGTCGGGGGTCATAAAAAATTACAAAATATTGACCAAAAATTCGAAAATAAACCAATAATGCAGCTAGATAGATATTTTAATAACGAATTCAGAGAGGTATTCCACTTTTAAATCGGGTAAAAATTTCAAAAGTTATGGGCTAAGCAGTGCTGGGTTCTGGTCACTTTTCTGCAAACCCATTTTTTGCAAATTTTGACAGGTCGGGGGTCATAAAAAATTACAAAATATTGACCAAAAATTCGAAAATAAACCAATAATGCAGCTAGATAGATATTCGAATAACAAATTCAGAGAGGTATTCCACTTTTAAATCGGGTAAAAATTTCAAAAGTTATGGGCTAAGCAGTGCTGGGATCTGGTCACTTTTCTGCAAACCCATTTTTTGGAAATTTTGACAGGTCGGGGGTCATAAAAAACTACAAAATATTGACCAAAAATTCGAAAATAAACCAATAATGCAGCTAGATAGATATTTTAACAACAAATTCAGAGAGGTATTCCACTTTTAAATCGGGTAAAAATTTCTAAAGTGTTGGGCTAAGCAGTGCTGGGATCTGGTCACTTTTCTGCAAACCCATTTTTTGCAAATTTTGACAGGTCGGGGGTCATAAAAAATTACAAAATATTGACCAAAAATTCGAAAATAAACCAATAATGCAGCTAGATAGATATTCGAATAACAAATTCAGAGAGGTATTCCACTTTTAAATCGGGTAAAAATTTCAAAAGTTTGGGCTAAGCAGTGCTGGGATCTGGTCACTTTTCTGCAAACCCATTTTTTGCAAATTTTGACAGGTCGGGGGTCATAAAAAATGACGAAACATTGACCAAAAATTCGAAAATAAACCAATGATGTAGCTAGATAGATATTTTAATAACAAATTCAGAGAGGTATTCCACTTTTAAATCGGGTAAAAATTTCAAAAGTTTGGGCTAAGCAGTGCTGGGATCTTGTCACTTTTCTGCAAACCCATTTTTTGCAAATTTTGACAGGTCAGGGGTCATAAAAAATTACAAAATATTGACCAAAAATTCGAAAATAAACCAATAATGCAGCTAGATAGATATTTTAATAACAAATTTCAAAAGTTTGGGCTAAGCAGTGCTGGGATCTTGTCACTTTTCTGCAAACCCATTTTTTGCAAATTTTGACAGGTCAGGGGTCATAAAAAATTACAAAATATTGACCAAAAATTCGAAAATAAACCAATAATGCAGCTAGATAGATATTTTAACAACAAATTTAGAGAGGTATTCCACTTTTAAATCGGGTAAAAATTTCAAAAGTTTGGGCTAAGCAGTGCTGGGATCTGGTCACTTTTCTGCAAACCCATTTTTTGCAAATTTTGACAGGTCGGGGGTCATAAAAAATTACAAAATATTGACCAAAAATTCGAAAATAAACCAATAATGCAGCTAGATAGATATTCGAATAACAAATTCAGAGAGGTATTCCACTTTTAAATCGGGTAAAAATTTCAAAAGTTATGGGCTAAGCATTGCTGGGATCTGGTCACTTTTCTGCAAACCCATTTTTTGCAAATTTTGACAGGTCGGGGGTCATAAAAAACTACAAAATATTGACCAAAAATTCGAAAATAAACCAATGATGCAGCTAGATAGATATTCGAATAACAAATTCAGAGAGGTATTCCACTTTTAAATCGGGTAAGAATTTCAAAAGTTATGGGCTAAGCAGTGCTGGGATCTGGTCACTTTTCTGCAAACCCATTTTTTGCAAATTTTGACAGGTCGGGGGGTCATAAAAAATTACAAAATATTGACCAAAAATTCGAAAATAAACCAATAATGCAGCTAGATAGATATTTTAACAACACATTCAGAGAGGTATTCCACTTTTAAATCGGGTAAAAATTTCAAAAGTTTGGGCTAAGCAGTGCTGGGATCTGGTCACTTTTCTGCAAACCCATTTTTTGCAAATTTTGACAGGTCGGGGGTCATAAAAAATTACAAAATATTGACCAAAAATTCGAAAATAAACCAATAATGCAGCTAGATAGATATTCGAATAACAAATTCAGAGAGGTATTCCACTTTTAAATCGGGTAAAAATTTCAAAAGTTATGGGCTAAGCAGTGCTGGGTTCTGGTCACTTTTCTGCAAACCCATTTTTGGAAATTTTGACAGGTCGGGGGTCATAAAAAACTACAAAATATTGACCAAAAATTCGAAAATAAACCAATAATGCAGCTAGATAGATATTTTAACAACAAATTCAGAGAGGTATTCCACTTTTAAATCGGGTAAAAATTTCTAAAGTGTTGGGCTAAGCAGTGCTGGGATCTGGTCACTTTTCTGCAAACCCATTTTTTGCAAATTTTGACAGGTCGGGGGTCATAAAAAATTACAAAATATTGACCAAAAATTCGAAAATAAACCAATAATGCAGCTAGATAGATATTCGAATAACAAATTCAGAGAGGTATTCCACTTTTAAATCGGGTAAAAATTTCAAAAGTTTGGGCTAAGCAGTGCTGGGATCTGGTCACTTTTCTGCAAACCCATTTTTTGCAAATTTTGACAGGTCGGGGGTCATAAAAAATGACGAAACATTGACCAAAAATTCGAAAATAAACCAATGATGTAGCTAGATAGATATTTTAATAACAAATTCAGAGAGGTATTCCACTTTTAAATCGGGTAAAAATTTCAAAAGTTTGGGCTAAGCAGTGCTGGGATCTTGTCACTTTTCTGCAAACCCATTTTTTGCAAATTTTGACAGGTCAGGGGTCATAAAAAATTACAAAATATTGACCAAAAATTCGAAAATAAACCAATAATGCAGCTAGATAGATATTCGAATAACAAATTCAGAGAGGTATTCCACTTTTAAATCGGGTAAAAATTTCAAAAGTTTGGGCTAAGCAGTGCTGGGATCTGGTCACTTTTCTGCAAACCCATTTTTTGCAAATTTTGACAGGTCGGGGGTCATAAAAAATTACAAAATATTGACCAAAAATTCGAAAATAAACCAATAATGCAGCTAGATAGATATTTTAATAACAAATTTCAAAAGTTTGGGCTAAGCAGTGCTGGGATCTTGTCACTTTTCTGCAAACCCATTTTTTGCAAATTTTGACAGGTCAGGGGTCATAAAAAATTACAAAATATTGACCAAAAATTCGAAAATAAACCAATAATGCAGCTAGATAGATATTCGAATAACAAATTCAGAGAGGTATTCCACTTTTAAATCGGGTAAAAATTTCAAAAGTTTGGGCTAAGCAGTGCTGGGATCTGGTCACTTTTCTGCAAACCCATTTTTTGCAAATTTTGACAGGTCGGGGGTCATAAAAAATTACAAAATATTGACCAAAAATTCGAAAATAAACCAATAATGCAGCTAGATAGATATTCGAATAACAAATTCAGAGAGGTATTCCACTTTTAAATCGGGTAAAAATTTCAAAAGTTATGGGCTAAGCATTGCTGGGATCTGGTCACTTTTCTGCAAACCCATTTTTTGCAAATTTTGACAGGTCGGGGGTCATAAAAAACTACAAAATATTGACCAAAAATTCGAAAATAAACCAATGATGCAGCTAGATAGATATTCGAATAACAAATTCAGAGAGGTATTCCACTTTTAAATCGGGTAAGAATTTCAAAAGTTATGGGCTAAGCAGTGCTGGGATCTGGTCACTTTTCTGCAAACCCATTTTTTGCAAATTTTGACAGGTCGGGGGTCATAAAAAATTACAAAATATTGACCAAAAATTCGAAAATAAACCAATAATGCAGCTAGATAGATATTCGAATAACAAATTCAGAGAGGTATTCCACTTTTAAATCGGGTAAAAATTTCAAAAGTTATGGGCTAAGCATTGCTGGGATCTGGTCACTTTTCTGCAAACCCATTTTTTGCAAATTTTGACAGGTCGGGGGTCATAAAAAACTACAAAATATTGACCAAAAATTCGAAAATAAACCAATGATGCAGCTAGATAGATATTCGAATAACAAATTCAGAGAGGTATTCCACTTTTAAATCGGGTAAGAATTTCAAAAGTTATGGGCTAAGCAGTGCTGGGATCTGGTCACTTTTCTGCAAACCCATTTTTTGCAAATTTTGACAGGTCGGGGGTCATAAAAAACTACAAAATATTGACCAAAAATTCGAAAATAAACCAATGATGCAGCTAGATAGATATTTTAATAACAAATTCAGAGAGGTATTCCACTTTTAAATCGGGTAAAAATTTCAAAAGTTATGGGCTAAGCAGTGCTGGGATCAGGTCACTTTTCTGCAAACCCATTTTTTGCTAATTTTGACAGGTCGGGGGTCATAAAAAACTACAAAATATTGACCAAAAATTCGAAAATAAACCAATAATGCAGCTAGATAGATATTCGAATAACAAATTCAGAGAGGTATTCCACTTTTAAATCGGGTAAGAATTTCAAAAGTTTGGGCTAAGCAGTGCTGGGATCTTGTCACTTTTCTGCAAACCCATTTTTTGTAAATTTTAACAAGTCGGGGGTCATAAAAAACTACAAAATATTGACCAAAAATTCGAAAATAAACCAATAATGCAGCTAGATAGATATTCAATTAAAAAATTTAGAGAGGTATTCCACTTTTAAATCGGGTAAAAATTTCAAAAGTTATGGGCTAAGCCGTGCTGGGATCTGGTCACTTTTCTGCAAACCCATTTTTTGCAAATTTTGACAGGTCGGGGGTCATAAAAAACTACAAAATATTGACCAAAAATTCGAAAATAAACCAATGATGCAGCTAGATAGATATTTTAATAACAAATTCAGAGAGGTATTCCACTTTTAAATCGGGTAAGAATTTCAAAAGTTATGGGCTAAGCAGTGCTGGGATCTGGTCACTTTTCTGCAAACCCATTTTTTGCAAATTTTGACAGGTCGGGGGTCATAAAAAACTACAAAATATTGACCAAAAATTCGAAAATAAACCAATGATGCAGCTAGATAGATATTTTAATAACAAATTCAGAGAGGTATTCCACTTTTAAATCGGGTAAAAATTTCAAAAGTTATGAGCTAAGCAGTGCTGGGATCTGGTCACTTTTCTGCAAACCCATTTTTTGCAAATTTTAACAAGTCGGGGGTCATAAAAAACTACAAAATATTGACCAAAAATTCGAAAATAAACCAATAATGCAGCTAGATAGATATTCAATTAAAAAATTTAGAGAGGTATTCCACTTTTAAATCGGGTAAAAATTTCAAAAGTTATGGGCTAAGCCGTGCTGGGATCTGGTCACTTTTCTGCAAACCCATTTTTTGCAAATTTTGACAGGTCGGGGGTCATAAAAAACTACAAAATATTGACCAAAAATTCGAAAATAAACCAATAATGCAGCTAGATAGATATTCGAATAACAAATTCAGAGAGGTATTCCACTTTTAAATCGGGTAAAAATTTCAAAAGTTATGGGCTAAGCAGTGCTGGGATCTGGTCACATTTCTGCAAACCCATTTTTTGCAAATTTTGACAGGTCGGGGGTCATAAAAAACTACAAAATATTGACCAAAAATTCGAAAATAAACCAATGATGCAGCTAGATAGATATTTTAATAACAAATTCAGAGAGGTATTCCACTTTTAAATCGGGTAAAAATTTCAAAAGTTATGAGCTAAGCAGTGCTGGGATCTGGTCACTTTTCTGCAAACCCATTTTTTGCAAATTTTAACAAGTCGGGGGTCATAAAAAACTACAAAATATTGACCAAAAATTCGAAAATAAACCAATAATGCAGCTAGATAGATATTCAATTAAAAAATTTAGAGAGGTATTCCACTTTTAAATCGGGTAAAAATTTCAAAAGTTATGGGCTAAGCCGTGCTGGGATCTGGTCACTTTTCTGCAAACCCATTTTTTGCAAATTTTGACAGGTCGGGGGTCATAAAAAACTACAAAATATTGACCAAAAATTCGAAAATAAACCAATAATGCAGCTAGATAGATATTCGAATAACAAATTCAGAGAGGTATTCCACTTTTAAATCGGGTAAAAATTTCAAAAGTTATGGGCTAAGCAGTGCTGGGATCTGGTCACATTTCTGCAAACCCATTTTTTGCAAATTTTGACAGGTCGGGGGTCATAAAAAACTACAAAATATTGACCAAAAATTCGAAAATAAACCAATGATGCAGCTAGATAGATATTTTAATAACAAATTCAGAGAGGTATTCCTTTTTTAAATCGGTGAAAATTTCAAAAGTGATGGGCTAAGCAGTGCTGGGATCTGGTCACTTTTCTGCAAACCCATTTTTTGCAAATTTTAACAAGTCGGGGGTCATAAAAAACTACAAAATATTGACCAAAAATTCGAAAATAAACCAATAATGCAGCTAGATAGATATTTTAATAACAAATTCAGAGAGGTATTCCACTTTTAAATCGGGTAAAAATTTCAAAAGTTTGGGCTAAGCAGTGCTGGGATCTTGTCACTTTTCTGCAAACCCATTTTTTGCAAATTTTGACAGGTCGGGGGTCATAAAAAACTACAAAATATTGACCAAAAATTCGAAAATAAACCAATAATGCAGCTAGATAGATATTCAAATAACAAATTCAGAGAGGTATTCCACTTTTAAATCGGGTAAAAATTTCAAAAGTTATGGGCTAAGCAGTGCTGGGATCTGGTCACTTTTCTGCAAACCCATTTTTTGCAAATTTTGACAAGTCGGGGGTCATAAAAAACTACAAAATATTGACCAAAAATTCGAAAATAAACCAATAATGCAGCTAGATAGATATTCAATTAAAAAATTTAGAGAGGTATTCCACTTTTAAATCGGGTAAAAATTTCAAAAGTTATGGGCTAAGCCGTGCTGGGATCTGGTCACTTTTCTGCAAACCCATTTTTTGCAAATTTTGACAGGTCGGGGGTCATAAAAAACTACAAAATATTGACCAAAAATTCGAAAATAAACCAATAATGCAGCTAGATAGATATTCGAATAACAAATTCAGAGAGGTATTCCACTTTTAAATCGGGTAAAAATTTCAAAAGTTATGGGCTAAGCCGTGCTGGGATCTGGTCACTTTTCTGCAAACCCATTTTTTGCAAATTTTGACAGGTCGGGGGTCATAAAAAATTACAAAATATTGACCAAAAATTCGAAAATAAACCAATAATGCAGCTAGATAGATATTTTAATAACAAATTCAGAGAGGTATTCCACTTTTAAATCGGGTAAAAATTTCAAAAGTTATGGGCTAAGCAGTGCTGGGATCAGGTCACTTTTCTGCAAACCCATTTTTTGCAAATTTTGACAGGTCGGGGGTCATAAAAAATTACAAAATATTGACCAAAAATTCGAAAATAAACCAATGATGCAGCTAGATAGATATTTAAATAACAAATTCAGAGAGGTATTCCACTTTTAAATCGGGTAAAAATTTCAAAAGTTATGGGCTAAGCAGTGCTGGGATCAGGTCACTTTTCTGCAAACCCATTTTTTGCTAATTTTGACAGGTCGGGGGTCATAAAAAATTACAAAATATTGACCAAAAATTCGAAAATAAACCAATGATGCAGCTAGATAGATATTTTAATAACAAATTCAGAGAGGTATTCCACTTTTAAATCGGGTAAGAATTTCAAAAGTTATGGGCTAAGCAGTGCTGGGATCTGGTCACTTTTCTGCAAACCCATTTTTTGCAAATTTTGACAGGTCGGGGGTCATAAAAAATTACAAAATATTGACCAAAAATTCGAAAATAAACCAATAATGCAGCTAGATAGATATTTTAATAACGAATTCAGAGAGGTATTCCACTTTTAAATCGGGTAAAAATTTCAAAAGTTATGGGCTAAGCAGTGCTGGGTTCTGGTCACTTTTCTGCAAACCCATTTTTTGCAAATTTTGACAGGTCGGGGGTCATAAAAAATTACAAAATATTGACCAAAAATTCGAAAATAAACCAATAATGCAGCTAGATAGATATTCGAATAACAAATTCAGAGAGGTATTCCACTTTTAAATCGGGTAAAAATTTCAAAAGTTATGGGCTAAGCAGTGCTGGGTTCTGGTCACTTTTCTGCAAACCCATTTTTGGAAATTTTGACAGGTCGGGGGTCATAAAAAACTACAAAATATTGACCAAAAATTCGAAAATAAACCAATAATGCAGCTAGATAGATATTTTAACAACAAATTCAGAGAGGTATTCCACTTTTAAATCGGGTAAAAATTTCTAAAGTGTTGGGCTAAGCAGTGCTGGGATCTGGTCACTTTTCTGCAAACCCATTTTTTGCAAATTTTGACAGGTCGGGGGTCATAAAAAATTACAAAATATTGACCAAAAATTCGAAAATAAACCAATAATGCAGCTAGATAGATATTCGAATAACAAATTCAGAGAGGTATTCCACTTTTAAATCGGGTAAAAATTTCAAAAGTTTGGGCTAAGCAGTGCTGGGATCTGGTCACTTTTCTGCAAACCCATTTTTTGCAAATTTTGACAGGTCGGGGGTCATAAAAAATGACGAAACATTGACCAAAAATTCGAAAATAAACCAATGATGTAGCTAGATAGATATTTTAATAACAAATTCAGAGAGGTATTCCACTTTTAAATCGGGTAAAAATTTCAAAAGTTTGGGCTAAGCAGTGCTGGGATCTTGTCACTTTTCTGCAAACCCATTTTTTGCAAATTTTGACAGGTCAGGGGTCATAAAAAATTACAAAATATTGACCAAAAATTCGAAAATAAACCAATAATGCAGCTAGATAGATATTTTAACAACAAATTCAGAGAGGTATTCCACTTTTAAATCGGGTAAAAATTTCAAAAGTTTGGGCTAAGCAGTGCTGGGATCTGGTCACTTTTCTGCAAACCCATTTTTTGCAAATTTTGACAGGTCGGGGGTCATAAAAAATTACAAAATATTGACCAAAAATTCGAAAATAAACCAATAATGCAGCTAGATAGATATTTTAATAACAAATTTCAAAAGTTTGGGCTAAGCAGTGCTGGGATCTTGTCACTTTTCTGCAAACCCATTTTTTGCAAATTTTGACAGGTCAGGGGTCATAAAAAATTACAAAATATTGACCAAAAATTCGAAAATAAACCAATAATGCAGCTAGATAGATATTTTAACAACAAATTCAGAGAGGTATTCCACTTTTAAATCGGGTAAAAATTTCAAAAGTTTGGGCTAAGCAGTGCTGGGATCTGGTCACTTTTCTGCAAACCCATTTTTTGCAAATTTTGACAGGTCGGGGGTCATAAAAAATTACAAAATATTGACCAAAAATTCGAAAATAAACCAATAATGCAGCTAGATAGATATTCGAATAACAAATTCAGAGAGGTATTCCACTTTTAAATCGGGTAAAAATTTCAAAAGTTATGGGCTAAGCATTGCTGGGATCTGGTCACTTTTCTGCAAACCCATTTTTTGCAAATTTTGACAGGTCGGGGGTCATAAAAAACTACAAAATATTGACCAAAAATTCGAAAATAAACCAATGATGCAGCTAGATAGATATTCGAATAACAAATTCAGAGAGGTATTCCACTTTTAAATCGGGTAAGCATTTCAAAAGTTATGGGCTAAGCAGTGCTGGGATCTGGTCACTTTTCTGCAAACCCATTTTTTGAAAATTTTGACAGGTCGGGGGTCATAAAAAACTACAAAATATTGACCAAAAATTCGAAAATAAATCAATGATGCAGCTAGATAGATATTTTAATAACAAATTCAGAGAGGTATTCCACTTTTAAATCGGGTAAAAATTTCAAAAGTTATGGGCTAAGCAGTGCTGGGATCAGGTCACTTTTCTGCAAACCCATTTTTTGCTAATTTTGACAGGTCGGGGGTCATAAAAAATTACAAAATATTGACCAAAAATTCGAAAATAAACCAATGATGCAGCTAGATAGATATTTTAATAACAAATTCAGAGAGGTATTCCACTTTTAAATCGGGTAAGAATTTCAAAAGTTATGGGCTAAGCAGTGCTGGGATCTGGTCACTTTTCTGCAAACCCATTTTTTGCAAATTTTGACAGGTCGGGGGTCATAAAAAATTACAAAATATTGACCAAAAATTCGAAAATAAACCAATAATGCAGCTAGATAGATATTTTAATAACGAATTCAGAGAGGTATTCCACTTTTAAATCGGGTAAAAATTTCAAAAGTTATGGGCTAAGCAGTGCTGGGTTCTGGTCACTTTTCTGCAAACCCATTTTTTGCAAATTTTGACAGGTCGGGGGTCATAAAAAATTACAAAATATTGACCAAAAATTCGAAAATAAACCAATAATGCAGCTAGATAGATATTCGAATAACAAATTCAGAGAGGTATTCCACTTTTAAATCGGGTAAAAATTTCAAAAGTTATGGGCTAAGCAGTGCTGGGTTCTGGTCACTTTTCTGCAAACCCATTTTTGGAAATTTTGACAGGTCGGGGGTCATAAAAAACTACAAAATATTGACCAAAAATTCGAAAATAAACCAATAATGCAGCTAGATAGATATTTTAACAACAAATTCAGAGAGGTATTCCACTTTTAAATCGGGTAAAAATTTCTAAAGTGTTGAGCTAAGCAGTGCTGGGATCTGGTCACTTTTCTGCAAACCCATTTTTTGCAAATTTTGACAGGTCGGGGGTCATAAAAAATTACAAAATATTGACCAAAAATTCGAAAATAAACCAATAATGCAGCTAGATAGATATTCGAATAACAAATTCAGAGAGGTATTCCACTTTTAAATCGGGTAAAAATTTCAAAAGTTTGGGCTAAGCAGTGCTGGGATCTGGTCACTTTTCTGCAAACCCATTTTTTGCTAATTTTGACAGGTCGGGGGTCATAAAAAATGACGAAACATTGACCAAAAATTCGAAAATAAACCAATGATGTAGCTAGATAGATATTTTAATAACAAATTCAGAGAGGTATTCCACTTTTAAATCGGGTAAAAATTTCAAAAGTTTGGGCTAAGCAGTGCTGGGATCTTGTCACTTTTCTGCAAACCCATTTTTTGCAAATTTTGACAGGTCAGGGGTCATAAAAAATTACAAAATATTGACCAAAAATTCGAAAATAAACCAATAATGCAGCTAGATAGATATTTTAACAACAAATTCAGAGAGGTATTCCACTTTTAAATCGGGTAAAAATTTCAAAAGTTTGGGCTAAGCAGTGCTGGGATCTGGTCACTTTTCTGCAAACCCATTTTTTGCAAATTTTGACAGGTCGGGGGTCATAAAAAATTACAAAATATTGACCAAAAATTCGAAAATAAACCAATAATGCAGCTAGATAGATATTTTAATAACAAATTTCAAAAGTTTGGGCTAAGCAGTGCTGGGATCTTGTCACTTTTCTGCAAACCCATTTTTTGCAAATTTTGACAGGTCAGGGGTCATAAAAAATTACAAAATATTGACCAAAAATTCGAAAATAAACCAATAATGCAGCTAGATAGATATTTTAACAACAAATTCAGAGAGGTATTCCACTTTTAAATCGGGTAAAAATTTCAAAAGTTTGGGCTAAGCAGTGCTGGGATCTGGTCACTTTTCTGCAAACCCATTTTTTGCAAATTTTGACAGGTCGGGGGTCATAAAAAACTACAAAATATTGACCAAAAATTTGAAAATAAACCAATAATGCAGCTAGATAGATATTCGAATAACAAATTCAGAGAGGTATTCCACTTTTAAATCGGGTAAAAATTTCAAAAGTTATGGGCTAAGCCGTGCTGGGATCTGGTCACTTTTCTGCAAACCCATTTTTTGCAAATTTTGACAGGTCGGGGGTCATAAAAAACTACAAAATATTGACCAAAAATTCGAAAATAAACCAATGATGCAGCTAGATAGATATTCGAATAACAAATTCAGAGAGGTATTCCACTTTTAAATCGGGTAAGAATTTCAAAAGTTATGGGCTAAGCAGTGCTGGGATCTGGTCACTTTTCTGCAAACCCATTTTTTGAAAATTTTGACAGGTCGGGGGTCATAAAAAACTACAAAATATTGACCAAAAATTCGAAAATAAACCAATGATGCAGCTAGATAGATATTTTAATAACAAATTCAGAGAGGTATTCCACTTTTAAATCGGGTAAAAATTTCAAAAGTTATGAGCTAAGCAGTGCTGGGATCTGGTCACTTTTCTGCAAACCCATTTTTTGCAAATTTTAACAAGTCGGGGGT
The DNA here is from genome assembly GCF_018152265.1 of Drosophila ficusphila. Taxonomy (NCBI): domain Eukaryota; kingdom Metazoa; phylum Arthropoda; class Insecta; order Diptera; family Drosophilidae; genus Drosophila; species Drosophila ficusphila. The sequence continues at coordinate 26,783 of NW_025064745.1, forward strand.
CATAAAAAACTACAAAATATTGACCAAAAATTCGAAAATAAACCAATAATGCAGCTAGATAGATATTCAATTAAAAAATTTAGAGAGGTATTCCACTTTTAAATCGGGTAAAAATTTCAAAAGTTATGGGCTAAGCCGTGCTGGGATCTGGTCACTTTTCTGCAAACCCATTTTTTGCAAATTTTGACAGTTCGGGGGTCATAAAAAACTACAAAATATTGACCAAAAATTCGAAAATAAACCAATAATGCAGCTAGATAGATATTCGAATAACAAATTCAGAGAGGTATTCCACTTTTAAATCGGGTAAGAATTTCAAAAGTTATGGGCTAAGCAGTGCTGGGATCTGGTCACTTTTCTGCAAACCCATTTTTTGCAAATTTTGACAGGTCGGGGGTCATAAAAAACTACAAAATATTGACCAAAAATTCGAAAATAAACCAATGATGCAGCTAGATAGATATTTTAATAACAAATTCAGAGAGGTATTCCTTTTTTAAATCGGGTAAAAATTTCAAAAGTGATGGGCTAAGCAGTGCTGGGATCTGGTCACTTTTCTGCAAACCCATTTTTTGCAAATTTTGACAGGTCGGGGGTCATAAAAAACTACAAAATATTGACCAAAAATTCGAAAATAAACCAATGATGCAGCTAGATAGATATTTTAACCCTTTACATGGTGGTGATGCATATCTGCATCATACCGTTCAAATTCATTTATTTTTCAACGGGCGTTGCAAAACTTTCTGAAATCTTTTTGATGCAGTTCAGAAACTTTCGTTTTTTATATAACAAGTGTTAGTCACTCAGAATTCTGTCCAATACTCAACAGATAATTACTTTTCCCGCCAATTTGGTGAATGTGGAAATCTGAACTGGTTGTGCAGTTTCTCATCCAAATTTAAATATCAAAAAAAAAATGTATAGTTAATTTAATTTATATTTATAAACAGGTAAAAATTATATTTAGTTATATATTTTCGAGTTTTTGTGTTTGTTGCATTATAATACGAATAAATCAACAATTTTGCCTTGTTGCAGATATGCATTAAAGTAGCTTTACACATAGAAAAAATAAGGTAAAACCAAAAAAATTAAAAAAATAAAAAGAAGTGTATTTTTTATTTTCACTTATCTACCAAACAAAAAAAAAATGAAGAAAATCGGAGTTATTGCCATGTCAAGGGTTAATAACAAATTCAGAGAGGTATTCCTTTTTTAAATCGGGTAAAAATTTCAAAAGTGATGGGCTAAGCAGTGCTGGGATCTGGTCACTTTTCTGCAAACCCATTTTTTGCAAATTTTAACAAGTCGGGGGTCATAAAAAACTACAAAATATTGACCAAAAATTCGAAAATAAACCAATAATGCAGCTAGATAGATATTTTAATAACAAACTAAGAGAGGTATTCCACTTTTAAATCGGGTAAAAATTTCAAAAGTTATGGGCTAAGCAGTGCTGGGATCTGGTCACTTTTCTGCAAACCCATTTTTTTTTCAAATTTTGACAGGTCGGGGGTCATAAAAAATTACAAAATATTGACCAAAAATTCGAAAACAAACCAATAATGCAGCTAGATAGATATTTTAACAACAAATTCAGAGAGGTATTCCACTTTTAAATCGGGTAAAAATTTCAAAAGTTTGGGCTAAGCAGTGCTGGGATCTTGTCACTTTTCTGCAAACCCATTTTTTGCAAATTTTGACAGGTCGGGGGTCATAAAAAACTACAAAATATTGACCAAAAATTCGAAAATAAACCAATAATGCAGCTAGATAGATATTCAAATAACAAATTCAGAGAGGTATTCCACTTTTAAATCGGGTAAAAATTTCAAAAGTTATGGGCTAAGCCGTGCTGGGATCTGGTCACTTTTCTGCAAACCCATTTTTTGCAAATTTTGACAGGTCGGGGGTCATAAAAAACTACAAAATATTGACCAAAAATTCGAAAATAAACCAATAATGCAGCTAGATAGATATTCAATTCAAAAATTTAGAGAGGTATTCCACTTTTAAATCGGGTAAAAATTTCAAAAGTTATGGGCTAAGCCGTGCTGGGATCTGGTCACTTTTCTGCAAACCCATTTTTTGCAAATTTTGACAGGTCGGGGGTCATAAAAAACTACAAAATATTGACCAAAAATTCGAAAATAAACCAATAATGCAGCTAGATAGATATTCGAATAACAAATTCAGAGAGGTATTCCACTTTTAAATCGGGTAAGAATTTCAAAAGTTATGGGCTAAGCAGTGCTGGGATCTGGTCACTTTTCTGCAAACCCATTTTTTGCAAATTTTGACAGGTCGGGGGTCATAAAAAACTACAAAATATTGACCAAAAATTCGAAAATAAACCAATGATGCAGCTAGATAGATATTTTAATAACAAATTCAGAGAGGCATTCCACTTTTAAATCGGGTAAAAATTTCAAAAGTTATGGGATAAGCAGTGCTGGGATCTGGTCACTTTTCTGCAAACCCATTTTTTTGCAAATTTTGACAGGTCGGGGGTCATAAAAAATTAAAAAATATTGACCAAAAATTCGAAAATAAACCAATAATGCAGCTAGATAGATATTTTAATAACAAATTCAGAGAGGTATTCCACTTTTAAATCGGGTAAAAATTTCAAAAGTTATGGGCTAAGCAGTGCTGGGATCTGGTCACTTTTCTGCAAACCCATTTTTTGCAAATTTTGACAGGTCGGGGGTCATAAAAAATTACAAAATATTGACCAAAAATTCGAAAATAAACCAATAATGCAGCTAGATAGATATTTTAATAACAAATTCAGAGAGGTATTCCACTTTTAAATCGGGTAAGAATTTCAAAAGTTATGGGCTAAGCAGTGCTGGGATCTGGTCACTTTTCTGCAAACCCATTTTTTTTTCAAATTTTGACAGGTCGGGGGTCATAAAAAATGACGAAACATTGACCAAAAATTCGAAAATAAACCAATAATGCAGCTAGATAGATATTTTAACAACAAATTCAGAGAGGTATTCCACTTTTAAATCGGGTAAAAATTTCAAAAGTTATGGGCTAAGCAGTGCTGGGATCTGGTCACTTTTCTGCAAACCCATTTTTTGCAAATTTTGACAGGTCGGGGGTCATAAAAAATGACGAAACATTGACCAAAAATTCGAAAATAAACCAATAATGCAGCTAGATAGATATTTTAACAACAAATTCAGAGAGGTATTCCACTTTTAAATCGGGTAAAAATTTCAAAAGTTATGGGCTAAGCAGTGCTGGGATCTGGTCACTTTTCTGCAAACCCATTTTTTGCAAATTTTGACAGGTCGGGGGTCATAAAAAATTACAAAATATTGACCAAAAATTCGAAAATAAACCAATAATGCAGCTAGATAGATATTCGAATAACAAATTCAGAGAGGTATTCCACTTTTAAATCGGGTAAAAATTTCAAAAGTTATGGGCTAAGCCGTGCTGGGATCTGGTCACTTTTCTGCAAACCCATTTTTTGCAAATTTTGACAGGTCGGGGGTCATAAAAAACTACAAAATATTGACCAAAAATTCGAAAATAAACCAATAATGCAGCTAGATAGATATTCGAATAACAAATTCAGAGAGGTATTCCACTTTTAAATCGGGTAAAAATTTCAAAAGTTATGGGCTAAGCCGTGCTGGGATCTGGTCACTTTTCTGCAAACCCATTTTTTGCAAATTTTGACAGGTCGGGGGTCATAAAAAACTACAAAATATTGACCAAAAATTCGAAAATAAACCAATGATGCAGCTAGATAGATATTCGAATAACAAATTCAGAGAGGTATTCCACTTTTAAATCGGGTAAGAATTTCAAAAGTTATGGGCTAAGCAGTGCTGGGATCTGGTCACTTTTCTGCAAACCCATTTTTTGAAAATTTTGACAGGTCGGGGGTCATAAAAAACTACAAAATATTGACCAAAAATTCGAAAATAAACCAATGATGCAGCTAGATAGATATTTTAATAACAAATTCAGAGAGGTATTCCACTTTTAAATCGGGTAAAAATTTCAAAAGTTATGAGCTAAGCAGTGCTGGGATCTGGTCACTTTTCTGCAAACCCATTTTTTGCAAATTTTAACAAGTCGGGGGTCATAAAAAACTACAAAATATTGACCAAAAATTCGAAAATAAACCAATAATGCAGCTAGATAGATATTCAATTAAAAAATTTAGAGAGGTATTCCACTTTTAAATCGGGTAAAAATTTCAAAAGTTATGGGCTAAGCCGTGCTGGGATCTGGTCACTTTTCTGCAAACCCATTTTTTGCAAATTTTGACAGTTCGGGGGTCATAAAAAACTACAAAATATTGACCAAAAATTCGAAAATAAACCAATAATGCAGCTAGATAGATATTCGAATAACAAATTCAGAGAGGTATTCCACTTTTAAATCGGGTAAGAATTTCAAAAGTTATGGGCTAAGCAGTGCTGGGATCTGGTCACTTTTCTGCAAACCCATTTTTTGCAAATTTTGACAGGTCGGGGGTCATAAAAAATTACAAAATATTGACCAAAAATTCGAAAATAAACCAATAATGCAGCTAGATAGATATTTTAACAACAAATTCAGAGAGGTATTCCACTTTTAAATCGGGTAAGAATTTCAAAAGTTATGGGCTAAGCAGTGCTGGGATCTGGTCACTTTTCTGCAAACCCATTTTTTTTTTCAAATTTTGACAGGTCGGGGGTCATAAAAAATTACAAAATATTGACCAAAAATTCGAAAACAAACCAATAATGCAGCTAGATAGATATTTTAATAACAAACTAAGAGAGGTATTCCACTTTTAAATCGGGTAAGAATTTCAAAAGTTATGGGCTAAGCAGTGCTGGGATCTGGTCACTTTTCTGCAAACCCATTTTTTTTTTCAAATTTTGACAGGTCGGGGGTCATAAAAAATTACAAAATATTGACCAAAAATTCGAAAATAAACCAATAATGCAGCTAGATAGATATTTTAACAACAAATTCAGAGAGGTATTCCACTTTTAAATCGGGTAAAAATTTCAAAAGTTATGGGCTAAGCCGTGCTGGGATCTGGTCACTTTTCTGCAAACCCATTTTTTGCAAATTTTGACAGGTCGGGGGTCATAAAAAACTACAAAATATTGACCAAAAATTCGAAAATAAACCAATAATGCAGCTAGATAGATATTCGAATAACAAATTCAGAGAGGTATTCCACTTTTAAATCGGGTAAGAATTTCAAAAGTTATGGGCTAAGCAGTGCTGGGATCTGGTCACTTTTCTGCAAACCCATTTTTTGCAAATTTTGACAGGTCGGGGGTCATAAAAAACTACAAAATATTGACCAAAAATTCGAAAATAAACCAATGATGCAGCTAGATAGATATTTTAATAACAAATTCAGAGAGGCATTCCACTTTTAAATCGGGTAAAAATTTCAAAAGTTATGGGATAAGCAGTGCTGGGATCTGGTCACTTTTCTGCAAACCCATTTTTTTGCAAATTTTGACAGGTCGGGGGTCATAAAAAATTAAAAAATATTGACCAAAAATTCGAAAATAAACCAATAATGCAGCTAGATAGATATTTTAATAAAAAATTCAGAGAGGTATTCCACTTTTAAATCGGGTAAAAATTTCAAAAGTTATGGGCTAAGCAGTGCTGGGATCTGGTCACTTTTCTGCAAACCCATTTTTTGCAAATTTTGACAGGTCGGGGGTCATAAAAAATTACAAAATATTGACCAAAAATTCGAAAATAAACCAATAATGCAGCTAGATAGATATTTTAATAACAAATTCAGAGAGGTAAAAATTTACCTCATAAAAAATGACGAAACATTGACCAAAAATTCGAAAATAAACCAATAATGCAGCTAGATAGATATTTTAACAACAAATTCAGAGAGGTATTCCACTTTTAAATCGGGTAAAAATTTCAAAAGTTATGGGCTAAGCAGTGCTGGGATCTGGTCACTTTTCTGCAAACCCATTTTTTGCAAATTTTGACAGGTCGGGGGTCATAAAAAATTACAAAATATTGACCAAAAATTCGAAAATAAACCAATAATGCAGCTAGATAGATATTCGAATAACAAATTCAGAGAGGTATTCCACTTTTAAATCGGGTAAAAATTTCAAAAGTTATGGGCTAAGCCGTGCTGGGATCTGGTCACTTTTCTGCAAACCCATTTTTTGCAAATTTTGACAGGTCGGGGGTCATAAAAAATGACGAAATATTGACCAAAAATTCGAAAATAAACCAATGATGCAGCTAGATAGATATTCGAATAACAAATTCAGAGAGGTATTCCACTTTTAAATCGGGTAAGAATTTCAAAAGTTATGGGCTAAGCAGTGCTGGGATCTGGTCACTTTTCTGCAAACCCATTTTTTGAAAATTTTGACAGGTCGGGGGTCATAAAAAACTACAAAATATTGACCAAAAATTCGAAAATAAACCAATGATGCAGCTAGATAGATATTTTAATAACAAATTCAGAGAGGTATTCCACTTTTAAATCGGGTAAAAATTTCAAAAGTTATGAGCTAAGCAGTGCTGGGATCTGGTCACTTTTCTGCAAACCCATTTTTTGCAAATTTTAACAAGTCGGGGGTCATAAAAAACTACAAAATATTGACCAAAAATTCGTAAATAAACCAATAATGCAGCTAGATAGATATTCAATTAAAAAATTTAGAGAGGTATTCCACTTTTAAATCGGGTAAAAATTTCAAAAGTTATGGGCTAAGCCGTGCTGGGATCTGGTCACTTTTCTGCAAACCCATTTTTTGCAAATTTTGACAGGTCGGGGGTCATAAAAAACTACAAAATATTGACCAAAAATTCGAAAATAAACCAATAATGCAGCTAGATAGATATTCGAATAACAAATTCAGAGAGGTATTCCACTTTTAAATCGGGTAAGAATTTCAAAAGTTATGGGCTAAGCAGTGCTGGGATCTGGTCACTTTTCTGCAAACCCATTTTTTGCAAATTTTGACAGGTCGGGGGTCATAAAAAACTACAAAATATTGACCAAAAATTCGAAAATAAACCAATGATGCAGCTAGATAGATATTTTAATAACAAATTCAGAGAGGCATTCCACTTTTAAATCGGGTAAAAATTTCAAAAGTTTGGGCTAAGCAGTGCTGGGATCTGGTCACTTTTCTGCAAACCCATTTTTTTGCAAATTTTGACAGGTCGGGGGTCATAAAAAACTACAAAATATTGACCAAAAATTCGAAAATAAACCAATAATGCAGCTAGATAGATATTTTAATAACAAATTCAGAGAGGTATTCCACTTTTAAATCGGGTAAGAATTTCAAAAGTTATGGGCTAAGCAGTGCTGGGATCTGGTCACTTTTCTGCAAACCCATTTTTTGCAAATTTTGACAGGTCGGGGGTCATAAAAAACTACAAAATATTGACCAAAAATTCGAAAATAAACCAATAATGCAGCTAGATAGATATTCAATTAAAAAATTTAGAGAGGTATTCCACTTTTAAATCGGGTAAAAATTTCAAAAGTTATGGGCTAAGCAGTGCTGGGTTCTGGTCACTTTTCTGCAAACCCATTTTTTGCAAATTTTGACAGGTCGGGGGTCATAAAAAACTACAAAATATTGACCAAAAATTCGAAAATAAACCAATAATGCAGCTAGATAGATATTTTAATAACAAATTCAGAGAGGTATTCCACTTTTAAATTGGGTAAAAATTTCAAAAGTTATGGGCTATGCAGTGCTGGGATCTGGTCACTTTTCTGCAAACCCATTTTTTTCAAATTTTGACAGGTCGGGGGTCATAAAAAACTACAAAATATTGACCAAAAATTCGAAAATAAACCAATAATGCAGCTAGATAGATATTCGAATAACAAATTCAGAGAGGTATTCCACTTTTAAATCGGGTAAAAATTTCAAAAGTTTGGGCTAAGCAGTGCTGGGATCTGGTCACTTTTCTGCAAACCCATTTTTTTGCAAATTTTGACAGGTCGGGGGTCATAAAAAATTAAAAAATATTGACCAAAAATTCGAAAATAAACCAATAATGCAGCTAGATAGATATTTTAATAACAAATTCAGAGAGGTATTCCACTTTTAAATCGGGTAAGAATTTCAAAAGTTATGGGCTAAGCAGTGCTGGGATCTGGTCACTTTTCTGCAAACCCATTTTTTTTTTTCAAATTTTGACAGGTCGGGGGTCATAAAAAATTACAAAATATTGACCAAAAATTCGAAAATAAACCAATAATGCAGCTAGATAGATATTCTAACAACAAATTCAGAGAGGTATTCCACTTTTAAATCGGGTAAAAATTTCAAAAGTTTGGGCTAAGCAGTGCTGGGATCTTGTCACTTTTCTGCAAACCCATTTTTTGCAAATTTTGACAGGTCAGGGGTCATAAAAAATTACAAAATATTGACCAAAAATTCGAAAATAAACCAATAATGCAGCTAGATAGATATTTTAACAACAAATTCAGAGAGGTATTCCACTTTTAAATCGGGTAAAAATTTCAAAAGTTTGGGCTAAGCAGTGGTGGGATCTGGTCACTTTTCTGCAAACCCATTTTTTGCAAATTTTGACAGGTCGGGGGTCATAAAAAACTACAAAATATTGACCAAAAATTCGAAAATAAACCAATGATGCAGCTAGATAGATATTTTAATAACAAATTCAGAGAGGCATTCCACTTTTAAATCGGGTAAAAATTTCAAAAGTTATGGGATAAGCAGTGCTGGGATCTGGTCACTTTTCTGCAAACCCATTTTTTTGCAAATTTTGACAGGTCGGGGGTCATAAAAAATTAAAAAATATTGACCAAAAATTCGAAAATAAACCAATAATGCAGCTAGATAGATATTTTAATAACAAATTCAGAGAGGTATTCCACTTTTAAATCGGGTAAGAATTTCAAAAGTTATGGGCTAAGCAGTGCTGGGATCTGGTCACTTTTCTGCAAACCCATTTTTTTTTCAAATTTTGACAGGTCGGGGGTCATAAAAAATTACAAAATATTGACCAAAAATTCGAAAATAAACCAATAATGCAGCTAGATAGATATTTTAACAACAAATTCAGAGAGGTATACCACTTTTAAATCGGGTAAAAATTTCAAAAGTTTGGGCTAAGCAGTGGTGGGATCTGGTCACTTTTCTGCAAACCCATTTTTTGCAAATTTTGACAGGTCGGGGGTCATAAAAAACTACAAAATATTGACCAAAAATTCGAAAATAAACCAATGATGCAGCTAGATAGATATTTTAATAACAAATTCAGAGAGGCATTCCACTTTTAAATCGGGTAAAAATTTCAAAAGTTATGGGCTAAGCAGTGCTGGGATCTGGTCACTTTTCTGTAAACCCATTTTTGTGCAAATTTTGACAGGTCGGGGGTCATAAAAAATTACAAAATATTGACCAAAAATTCGAAAATAAACCAATAATGCAGATAGATAGATATGTTAACAACAAATTCAGAGAAGTATTCCACTTTTAAATCGGGTAAAAATTTCAAAAGTTTGGGCTAAGCAGTGCTAGGATCTGGTCACTTTTCTGCAAACACACTTTTTGCAAATCTTGACAGGTCGGGGGTCATAAAAAATTACAAAATATTGACCAAAAATTCGAAAATAAACCAATAATGCAGCTAGATAGATATTTTAACAACAAATTCAGAGAGGTATTCCACTTTTAAATCGGGTAAAAATTTCAAAAGTTTGGGCTAAGCAGTGCTGGGATCTTGTCACTTTTCTGCAAACCCATTTTTTGCAAATTTTGACAGGTCAGGGGTCATAAAAAATTACAAAATATTGACCAAAAATTCGAAAATAAACCAATAATGCAGCTAGATAGATATTTTAACAACAAATTCAGAGAGGTATTCCACTTTTAAATCGGGTAAAAATTTCAAAAGTTTGGGCTAAGCAGTGGTGGGATCTGGTCACTTTTCTGCAAACCCATTTTTTGCAAATTTTGACAGGTCGGGGGTCATAAAAAATTACAATATATTGACCAAAAATTCGAAAATAAACCAATAATGCAGCTAGATAGATATTCGAATAACAAATTCAGAGAGGTATTCCACTTTTAAATCGGGTAAAAATTTCAAAAGTTATGGGCTAAGCCGTGCTGGGATCTGGTCACTTTTCTGCAAACCCATTTTTTGCAAATTTTGACAGGTCGGGGGTCATAAAAAACTACAAAATATTGACCAAAAATTCGAAAATAAACCAATGATGCAGCTAGATAGATATTCGAATAACAAATTCAGAGAGGTATTCCACTTTTAAATCGGGTAAGAATTTCAAAAGTTATGGGCTAAGCAGTGCTGGGATCTGGTCACTTTTCTGCAAACCCATTTTTTGAAAATTTTGACAGGTCGGGGGTCATAAAAAACTACAAAATATTGACCAAAAATTCGAAAATAAACCAATGATGCAGCTAGATAGATATTTTAATAACAAATTCAGAGAGGTATTCCACTTTTAAATCGGGTAAAAATTTCAAAAGTTATGAGCTAAGCAGTGCTGGGATCTGGTCACTTTTCTGCAAACCCATTTTTTGCAAATTTTAACAAGTCGGGGGTCATAAAAAACTACAAAATATTGACCAAAAATTCGAAAATAAACCAATAATGCAGCTAGATAGATATTCAATTAAAAAATTTAGAGAGGTATTCCACTTTTAAATCGGGTAAAAATTTCAAAAGTTATGGGCTAAGCCGTGCTGGGATCTGGTCACTTTTCTGCAAACCCATTTTTTGCAAATTTTGACAGGTCGGGGGTCATAAAAAACTACAAAATATTGACCAAAAATTCGAAAATAAACCAATGATGCAGCTAGATAGATATTTTAATAACAAATTCAGAGAGGTATTCCACTTTTAAATCGGGTAAAAATTTCAAAAGTTATGAGCTAAGCAGTGCTGGGATCTGGTCACTTTTCTGCAAACCCATTTTTTGCAAATTTTAACAAGTCGGGGGTCATAAAAAACTACAAAATATTGACCAAAAATTCGAAAATAAACCAATAATGCAGCTAGATAGATATTTTAACAACAAATTCAGAGAGGTATTCCACTTTTAAATCGGGTAAAAATTTCAAAAGTTTGGGCTAAGCAGTGGTGGGATCTGGTCACTTTTCTGCAAACCCATTTTTTGCAAATTTTGACAGGTCGGGGGTCATAAAAAATTACAATATATTGACCAAAAATTCGAAAATAAACCAATAATGCAGCTAGATAGATATTCGAATAACAAATTCAGAGAGGTATTCCACTTTTAAATCGGGTAAAAATTTCAAAAGTTATGGGCTAAGCCGTGCTGGGATCTGGTCACTTTTCTGCAAACCCATTTTTTGCAAATTTTGACAGGTCGGGGGTCATAAAAAACTACAAAATATTGACCAAAAATTCGAAAATAAACCAATGATGCAGCTAGATAGATATTCGAATAACAAATTCAGAGAGGTATTCCACTTTTAAATCGGGTAAGAATTTCAAAAGTTATGGGCTAAGCAGTGCTGGGATCTGGTCACTTTTCTGCAAACCCATTTTTTGAAAATTTTGACAGGTCGGGGGTCATAAAAAACTACAAAATATTGACCAAAAATTCGAAAATAAACCAATGATGCAGCTAGATAGATATTTTAATAACAAATTCAGAGAGGTATTCCACTTTTAAATCGGGTAAAAATTTCAAAAGTTATGAGCTAAGCAGTGCTGGGATCTGGTCACTTTTCTGCAAACCCATTTTTTGCAAATTTTAACAAGTCGGGGGTCATAAAAAACTACAAAATATTGACCAAAAATTCGAAAATAAACCAATAATGCAGCTAGATAGATATTCAATTAAAAAATTTAGAGAGGTATTCCACTTTTAAATCGGGTAAAAATTTCAAAAGTTATGGGCTAAGCCGTGCTGGGATCTGGTCACTTTTCTGCAAACCCATTTTTTGCAAATTTTGACAGGTCGGGGGTCATAAAAAACTACAAAATATTGACCAAAAATTCGAAAATAAACCAATGATGCAGCTAGATAGATATTTTAATAACAAATTCAGAGAGGTATTCCACTTTTAAATCGGGTAAAAATTTCAAAAGTTATGAGCTAAGCAGTGCTGGGATCTGGTCACTTTTCTGCAAACCCATTTTTTGCAAATTTTAACAAGTCGGGGGTCATAAAAAACTACAAAATATTGACCAAAAATTCGAAAATAAACCAATAATGCAGCTAGATAGATATTCAATTAAAAAATTTAGAGAGGTATTCCACTTTTAAATCGGGTAAAAATTTCAAAAGTTATGGGCTAAGCCGTGCTGGGATCTGGTCACTTTTCTGCAAACCCATTTTTTGCAAATTTTGACAGGTCGGGGGTCATAAAAAACTACAAAATATTGACCAAAAATTCGAAAATAAACCAATAATGCAGCTAGATAGATATTCGAATAACAAATTCAGAGAGGTATTCCACTTTTAAATCGGGTAAGAATTTCAAAAGTTATGGGCTAAGCAGTGCTGGGATCTGGTCACTTTTCTGCAAACCCATTTTTTGCAAATTTTGACAGGTCGGGGGTCATAAAAAATTACAAAATATTGACCAAAAATTCGAAAATAAACCAATAATGCAGCTAGATAGATATTTTAATAGCAAATTCAGAGAGGTATTCCACTTTTAAATCGGGTAAAAATTTCAAAAGGTTTGGGATAAGCAGTGCTGGGATCTGGTCACTTTTCTGCAAACCCATTTTTTGCAAATTTTAACAAGTCGGGGATCATAAAAAACTACAAAATATTGACCAAAAATTCGAAAATAAACCAATAATGCAGCTAGATAGATATTTTAATAACAAATTCAGAGAGGTATTCCACTTTTAAATCGGGTAAAAATTTCAAAAGTTTGGGCTAAGCAGTGCTGGGTTCTGGTCACTTTTCTGCAAACCCATTTTTTGCAAATTTTGACAGGTCGGGGGTCATAAAAAATTACAAAATATTGACCAAAAATTCGAAAATAAACCAATAATGCAGCTAGATAGATATTTTAATAGCAAATTCAGAGAGGTATTCCACTTTTAAATCGGGTAAAAATTTCAAAAGGTTTGGGATAAGCAGTGCTGGGATCTGGTCACTTTTCTGCAAACCCATTTTTTGCAAATTTTAACAAGTCGGGGATCATAAAAAACTACAAAATATTGACCAAAAATTCGAAAATAAACCAATGATGTAGCTAGATAGATATTTTAATAACAAATTCAGAGAGGCATTCCACTTTTAAATCGGGTAAAAATTTCAAAAGTTATGGGATAAGCAGTGCTGGGATCTGGTCACTTTTCTGCAAACCCATTTTTTTGCAAATTTTGACAGGTCGGGGGTCATAAAAAATTACAAAATATTGACCAAATATTCTAAAATAAACCAATAATGCAGCTAGATAGATATTTTAACAACAAATTCAGAGAGGTATTCCACTTTTAAATCGGGTAAAAATTTCAAAAGTTTGGGCTAAGCAGTGCTGGGATCTTGTCACTTTTCTGCAAACCCATTTTTTGCAAATTTTGACAGGTCGGGGGTCATAAAAAATTAAAAAATATTGACCAAAAATTCGAAAATAAACCAATAATGCAGCTAGATAGATATTTTAATAACAAATTCAGAGAGGTATTCCACTTTTAAATCGGGTAAAAATTTCAAAAGTTATGGGCTAAGCAGTGCTGGGATCTGGTCACTTTTCTGCAAACCCATTTTTTGCAAATTTTGACAGGTCGGGGGTCATAAAAAATTACAAAATATTGACCAAAAATTCGAAAATAAACCAATAATGCAGCTAGATAGATATTTTAATAACAAATTCAGAGAGGTATTCCACTTTTAAATCGGGTAAAAATTTCAAAAGTTATGGGCTAAGCAGTGCTGGGATCTGGTCACTTTTCTGCAAACCCATTTTTTGCAAATTTTGACAGGTCGGGGGTCATAAAAAATTACAAAATATTGACCAAAAATTCGAAAATAAACCAATAATGCAGCTAGATAGATATTTTAATAACAAACTCAGAGAGGTATTCCACTTTTAAGTCGGGTAAAAATTTCAAAAGTTATGGGCTAAGCAGTGCTGGGATCAGGTCACTTTTCTGCAAACCCATTTTTTGCAAATTTTGACAGGTCGGGGGTCATAAAAAATTACAAAATATTGACCAAAAATTCGAAAATAAACCAATGATGCAGCTAGATAGATATTTAAATAACAAATTCAGAGAGGTATTCCACTTTTAAATCGGGTAAAAATTTCAAAAGTTATGGGCTAAGCAGTGCTGGGATCAGGTCACTTTTCTGCAAACCCATTTTTTGCAAATTTTGACAGGTCGGGGGTCATAAAAAATTACAAAATATTGACCAAAAATTCGAAAATAAACCAATGATGCAGCTAGATAGATATTTAAATAACAAATTCAGAGAGGTATTCCACTTTTCAATCGGGTAAAAATTTCAAAAGTTATGGGCTAAGCAGTGCTGGGATCAGGTCACTTTTCTGCAAACCCATTTTTTGCTAATTTTGACAGGTCGGGGGTCATAAAAAATTACAAAATATTGACCAAAAATTCGAAAATAAACCAATGATGCAGCTAGATAGATATTTTAATAACAAATTCAGAGAGGTATTCCACTTTTAAATCGGGTAAGAATTTCAAAAGTTATGGGCTAAGCAGTGCTGGGATCTGGTCACTTTTCTGCAAACCCATTTTTTGCAAATTTTGACAGGTCGGGGGTCATAAAAAATTACAAAATATTGACCAAAAATTCGAAAATAAACCAATAATGAAGCTAGATAGATATTTTAATAACAAACTCAGAGAGGTATTCCACTTTTAAGTCGGGTAAAAATTTCAAAAGTTATGGGCTAAGCAGTGCTGGGATCAGGTCACTTTTCTGCAAACCCATTTTTTGCAAATTTTGACAGGTCAGGGGTCGTAAAGAATGACGAAACATTGCCCAAAAATTCGAAAATAAACCAATAATGCAGCTAGATAGATATTCGAATAACAAATTCAGAGAGGTATTCCACTTTTAAATCGGGTAAAAATTTCAAAAGTTTGGGCTAAGCAGTGCTGGGATCTGGTCACTTTTCTGCAAACCCATTTTTTGCAAATTTTGACAGGTCGGGGGTCATAAAAAATGACGAAACATTGACCAAAAATTCGAAAATAAACCAATGATGTAGCTAGATAGATATTTTAATAACAAATTCAGAGAGGTATTCCACTTTTAAATCGGGTAAAAATTTCAAAAGTTATGGGATAAGCAGTGCTGGGATCTGGTCACTTTTCTGCAAACCCATTTTTTTTTCAAATTTTGACAGGTCGGGGGTCATAAAAAATTACAAAATATTGACCAAAAATTCGAAAATAAACCAATAATGCAGCTAGATAGATATTTTAACAACAAATTCAGAGAGGTATTCCACTTTTAAATCGGGTAAAAATTTCAAAAGTTTGGGCTAAGCAGTGCTGGGATCTTGTCACTTTTCTGCAAACCCATTTTTTGCAAATTTTGACAGGTCAGGGGTCATAAAAAATTACAAAATATTGACCAAAAATTCGAAAATAAACCAATAATGCAGCTAGATAGATATTTTAATAACAAATTCAGAGAGGTATTCCACTTTTAAATCGGGTAAAAATTTCAAAAGTTTGGGCTAAGCAGTGCTGGGATCTGGTCACTTTTCTGCAAACCCATTTTTTGCAAATTTTGACAGGTCGGGGGTCATAAAAAATTACAAAATATTGACCAAAAATTCGAAAATAAACCAATAATGCAGCTAGATAGATATTCGAATAACAAATTCAGAGAGGTATTCCACTTTTAAATCGGGTAAAAATTTCAAAAGTTATGGGCTAAGCAGTGCTGGGATCTGGTCACTTTTCTGCAAACCCATTTTTTGCAAATTTTGACAGGTCGGGGGTCATAAAAAATTACAAAATATTGACCAAAAATTCGAAAATAAACCAATAATGCAGCTAGATAGATATTTTAATAACAAATTCAGAGAGGTATTCCACTTTTAAATCGGGTAAAAATTTCAAAAGTTATGGGCTAAGCAGTGCTGGGATCTGGTCACTTTTCTGCAAACCCATTTTTTGCAAATTTTGACAGGTCGGGGGTCATAAAAAATTACAAAATATTGACCAAAAATTCGAAAATAAACCAATAATGCAGCTAGATAGATATTTTAATAACAAACTCAGAGAGGTATTCCACTTTTAAGTCGGGTAAAAATTTCAAAAGTTATGGGCTAAGCAGTGCTGGGATCAGGTCACTTTTCTGCAAACCCATTTTTTGCAAATTTTGACAGGTCGGGGGGTCATAAAAAATTACAAAATATTGACCAAAAATTCGAAAATAAACCAATGATGCAGCTAGATAGATATTTAAATAACAAATTCAGAGAGGTATTCCACTTTTAAATCGGGTAAAAATTTCAAAAGTTATGGGCTAAGCAGTGCTGGGATCTGGTCACTTTTCTGCAAACCCATTTTTTGCAAATTTTGACAGGTCGGGGGTCATAAAAAATTACAAAATATTGACCAAAAATTCGAAAATAAACCAATAATGCAGCTAGATAGATATTTTAATAACAAATTCAGAGAGGTATTCCACTTTTAAATCGGGTAAAAATTTCAAAAGTTATGGGCTAAGCAGTGCTGGGATCTGGTCACTTTTCTGCAAACCCATTTTTTGCAAATTTTGACAGGTCGGGGGTCATAAAAAATTACAAAATATTGACCAAAAATTCGAAAATAAACCAATAATGCAGCTAGATAGATATTTTAATAACAAACTCAGAGAGGTATTCCACTTTTAAGTCGGGTAAAAATTTCAAAAGTTATGGGCTAAGCAGTGCTGGGATCAGGTCACTTTTCTGCAAACCCATTTTTTGCAAATTTTGACAGGTCGGGGGTCATAAAAAATTACAAAATATTGACCAAAAATTCGAAAATAAACCAATGATGCAGCTAGATAGATATTTAAATAACAAATTCAGAGAGGTATTCCACTTTTAAATCGGGTAAAAATTTCAAAAGTTATGGGCTAAGCAGTGCTGGGATCAGGTCACTTTTCTGCAAACCCATTTTTTGCAAATTTTGACAGGTCGGGGGTCATAAAAAATTACAAAATATTGACCAAAAATTCGAAAATAAACCAATGATGCAGCTAGATAGATATTTAAATAACAAATTCAGAGAGGTATTCCACTTTTCAATCGGGTAAAAATTTCAAAAGTTATGGGCTAAGCAGTGCTGGGATCAGGTCACTTTTCTGCAAACCCATTTTTTGCTAATTTTGACAGGTCGGGGGTCATAAAAAATTACAAAATATTGACCAAAAATTCGAAAATAAACCAATAATGCAGCTAGATAGATATTTTAATAACAAATTCAGAGAGGTATTCCACTTTTAAATCGGGTAAGAATTTCAAAAGTTATGGGCTAAGCAGTGCTGGGATCTGGTCACTTTTCTGCAAACCCATTTTTTGCAAATTTTGACAGGTCGGGGGTCATAAAAAATTACAAAATATTGACCAAAAATTCGAAAATAAACCAATAATGAAGCTAGATAGATATTTTAATAACAAACTCAGAGAGGTATTCCACTTTTAAGTCGGGTAAAAATTTCAAAAGTTATGGGCTAAGCAGTGCTGGGATCAGGTCACTTTTCTGCAAACCCATTTTTTGCAAATTTTGACAGGTCAGGGGTCGTAAAGAATGACGAAACATTGCCCAAAAATTCGAAAATAAACCAATAATGCAGCTAGATAGATATTCGAATAACAAATTCAGAGAGGTATTCCACTTTTAAATCGGGTAAAAATTTCAAAAGTTTGGGCTAAGCAGTGCTGGGATCTGGTCACTTTTCTGCAAACCCATTTTTTGCAAATTTTGACAGGTCGGGGGTCATAAAAAATGACGAAACATTGACCAAAAATTCGAAAATAAACCAATGATGTAGCTAGATAGATATTTTAATAACAAATTCAGAGAGGTATTCCACTTTTAAATCGGGTAAAAATTTCAAAAGTTATGGGATAAGCAGTGCTGGGATCTGGTCACTTTTCTGCAAACCCATTTTTTTTTCAAATTTTGACAGGTCGGGGGTCATAAAAAATTACAAAATATTGACCAAAAATTCGAAAATAAACCAATAATGCAGCTAGATAGATATTTTAACAACAAATTCAGAGAGGTATTCCACTTTTAAATCGGGTAAAAATTTCAAAAGTTTGGGCTAAGCAGTGCTGGGATCTTGTCACTTTTCTGCAAACCCATTTTTTGCAAATTTTGACAGGTCAGGGGTCATAAAAAATTACAAAATATTGACCAAAAATTCGAAAATAAACCAATAATGCAGCTAGATAGATATTTTAATAACAAATTCAGAGAGGTATTCCACTTTTAAATCGGGTAAAAATTTCAAAAGTTTGGGCTAAGCAGTGCTGGGATCTGGTCACTTTTCTGCAAACCCATTTTTTGCAAATTTTGACAGGTCGGGGGTCATAAAAAATTACAAAATATTGACCAAAAATTCGAAAATAAACCAATAATGCAGCTAGATAGATATTCGAATAACAAATTCAGAGAGGTATTCCACTTTTAAATCGGGTAAAAATTTCAAAAGTTTGGGCTAAGCAGTGCTGGGATCTGGTCACTTTTCTGCAAACCCATTTTTTGCAAATTTTGACAGGTCGGGAGTCATAAAAAACTACAAAATATTGACCAAAAATTCGAAAACAAACCAATAATGCAGCTAGATAGATATTCGAATAACAAATTCAGAGAGGTATTCCACTTTTAAATCGGGTAAAAATTTTAAAAGTTTGGGCTAAGCAGTGCTGGGATCTGGTCACTTTTCTGCAAACCCATTTTTTGCAAATTTTGACAGGTCGGGGGTCATAAAAAATGACGAAACATTGACCAAAAAATTCGAAAATAAACCAATGATGTAGCTAGATAGATATTTTAATAACAAATTCAGAGAGGTATTCCACTTTTAAATCGGGTAAAAATTTCAAAAGTTATGGGATAAGCAGTGCTGGGATCTGGTCACTTTTCTGCAAACCCATTTTTTTTTTCAAATTTTGACAGGTCGGGGGTCATAAAAAATTACAAAATATTGACCAAAAATTCGAAAATAAACCAATAATGCAGCTAGATAGATATTTTAACAACAAATTCAGAGAGGTATTCCACTTTTAAATCGGGTAAAAATTTCAAAAGTTTGGGCTAAGCAGTGCTGGGATCTTGTCACTTTTCTGCAAACCCATTTTTTGCAAATTTTGACAGGTCAGGGGTCATAAAAAATTACAAAATATTGACCAAAAATTCGAAAATAAACCAATAATGCAGCTAGATAGATATTTTAATAACAAATTCAGAGAGGTATTCCACTTTTAAATCGGGTAAAAATTTCAAAAGTTTGGGCTAAGCAGTGCTGGGATCTGGTCACTTTTCTGCAAACCCATTTTTTGCAAATTTTGACAGGTCGGGGGTCATAAAAAATTACAAAATATTGACCAAAAATTCGAAAATAAACCAATAATGCAGCTAGATAGATATTCGAATAACAAATTCAGAGAGGTATTCCACTTTTAAATCGGGTAAAAATTTCAAAAGTTTGGGCTAAGCAGTGCTGGGATCTGGTCACTTTTCTGCAAACCCATTTTTTGCAAATTTTGACAGGTCGGGAGTCATAAAAAACTACAAAATATTGACCAAAAATTCGAAAACAAACCAATAATGCAGCTAGATAGATATTCGAATAACAAATTCAGAGAGGTATTCCACTTTTAAATCGGGTAAAAATTTTAAAAGTTTGGGCTAAGCAGTGCTGGGATCTGGTCACTTTTCTGCAAACCCATTTTTTGCAAATTTTGACAGGTCGGGGGTCATAAAAAATGACGAAACATTGACCAAAAATTCGAAAATAAACCAATAATGCAGCTAGATAGATATTTTAACAACAAATTCAGAGAGGTATTCCACTTTTAAATCGGGTAAAAATTTCAAAAGTTTGGGCTAAGCAGTGCTGGGATCTGGTCACTTTTCTGCAAACCCATTTTTTGCAAATTTTGACAGGTCGGGGGTCATAAAAAACTACAAAATATTGACCAAAAATTCGAAAATAAACCAATAATGCAGCTAGATAGATATTCGAATAACAAATTCAGAGAGGTATTCCACTTTTAAATCGGGTAAAAATTTCAAAAGTTTGGGCTAAGCAGTGCTGGGATCTGGTCACTTTTCTGCAAACCCATTTTTTGCAAATTTTGACAGGTCGGGGGTCATAAAAAATTACAAAATATTGACCAAAAATTCGAAAATAAACCAATGATGTAGCTAGATAGATATTTTAATAACAAATTCAGAGAGGCATTCCACTTTTAAATCGGGTAAAAATTTCAAAAGTTATGGGATAAGCAGTGCTGGGATCTGGTCACTTTTCTGCAAACCCATTTTTTTTTGCAAATTTTGACAGGTCGGGGGTCATAAAAAATTACAAAATATTGACCAAAAATTCCAAAAAATAAACCAATAATGCAGCTAGATAGATATTTTAACAACAAATTCAGAGAGGTATTCCACTTTTAAATCGGGTAAAAATTTCAAAAGTTTGGGCTAAGCAGTGCTGGGATCTTGTCACTTTTCTGCAAACCCATTTTTTGCAAATTTTAACAAGTCGGGGGTCATAAAAAACTACAAAATATTGACCAAAAATTCGAAAATAAACCAATAATGCAGCTAGATAGATATTCGAATAACAAATTCAGAGAGGTATTCCACTTTTAAATCGGGTAAAAATTTCAAAAGTTTGGGCTAAGCAGTGCTGGGATCTTGTCACTTTTCTGCAAACCCATTTTTTGCAAATTTTGACAGGTCGGGGGTCATAAAAAATTACAAAATATTGACCAAAAATTCGAAAATAAACCAATAATGCAGCTAGATAGATATTTGAACAACAAATTCAGAGAGGTATTCCACTTTTAAATCGGGTAAAAATTTCAAAAGTTATGGGCTAAGCAGTGCTGGGATCTGGTCACTTTTCTGCAAACCCGGGGGTCATAAAAAACTACAAAATATTGACCAAAAATTCGAAAATAAACCAATAATGCAGCTAGATAGATATTCGAATAACAAATTCAGAGAGGTATTCCACTTTTAAATCGGGTAAAAATTTCAAAAGTTTGGGCTAAGCAGTGCTGGGATCTTGTCACTTTTCTGCAAACCCATTTTTTGCAAATTTTGACAGGTCGGGGGTCATAAAAAATTACAAAATATTGACCAAAAATTCGAAAATAAACCAATAATGCAGCTAGATAGATATTTTAACAACAAATTCAGAGAGGTATTCCACTTTTAAATCGGGTAAAAATTTCAAAAGTTTGGGCTAAGCAGTGCTGGGATCTTGTCACTTTTCTGCAAACCCATTTTTTGCAAATTTTAACAAGTCGGGGGTCATAAAAAACTACAAAATATTGACCAAAAATTCGAAAATAAACCAATAATGCAGCTAGATAGATATTCGAATAACAAATTCAGAGAGGTATTCCACTTTTAAATCGGGTAAAAATTTCAAAAGTTTGGGCTAAGCAGTGCTGGGATCTTGTCACTTTTCTGCAAACCCATTTTTTGCAAATTTTGACAGGTCGGGGGTCATAAAAAATTACAAAATATTGACCAAAAATTCGAAAATAAACCAATGATGTAGCTAGATAGATATTTTAATAACAAATTCAGAGAGGCATTCCACTTTTAAATCGGGTAAGAATTTCAAAAGTTATGGGCTAAGCAGTGCTGGGATCTGGTCACTTTTCTGCAAACCCATTTTTTGCAAATTTTGACAGGTCGGGGGTCATAAAAAACTACAAAATATTGACCAAAAATTCGAAAATAAACCAATGATGTAGCTAGATAGATATTTTAATAACAAATTCAGAGAGGCATTCCACTTTTAAATCGGGTAAAAATTTCAAAAGTTATGGGCTAAGCAGTGCTGGGATCTGGTCACTTTTCTGCAAACCCATTTTTTTGCAAATTTTGACAGGTCGGGGGTCATAAAAAATTACAAAATATTGACCAAATATTCTAAAATAAACCAATAATGCAGCTAGATAGATATTTTAACAACAAATTCAGAGAGGTATTCCACTTTTAAATCGGGTAAAAATTTCAAAAGTTTGGGCTAAGCAGTGCTGGGATCTTGTCACTTTTCTGCAAACCCATTTTTTGCAAATTTTGACAGGTCGGGGGTCATAAAAAATTAAAAAATATTGACCAAAAATTCGAAAATAAACCAATAATGCAGCTAGATAGATATTTTAATAACAAATTCAGAGAGGTATTCCACTTTTAAATCGGGTAAAAATTTCAAAAGTTATGGGCTAAGCAGTGCTGGGATCTGGTCACTTTTCTGCAAACCCATTTTTTGCAAATTTTGACAGGTCGGGGGTCATAAAAAATTACAAAATATTGACCAAAAATTCGAAAATAAACCAATAATGCAGCTAGATAGATATTTTAATAACAAATTCAGAGAGGTATTCCACTTTTAAATCGGGTAAAAATTTCAAAAGTTATGGGCTAAGCAGTGCTGGGATCTGGTCACTTTTCTGCAAACCCATTTTTTGCAAATTTTGACAGGTCGGGGGTCATAAAAAATTACAAAATATTGACCAAAAATTCGAAAATAAACCAATAATGCAGCTAGATAGATATTTTAATAACAAATTCAGAGAGGTATTCCACTTTTAAGTCGGGTAAAAATTTCAAAAGTTATGGGCTAAGCAGTGCTGGGATCAGGTCACTTTTCTGCAAACCCATTTTTTGCAAATTTTGACAGGTCGGGGGTCATAAAAAATTACAAAATATTGACCAAAAATTCGAAAATAAACCAATGATGCAGCTAGATAGATATTTAAATAACAAATTCAGAGAGGTATTCCACTTTTAAATCGGGTAAAAATTTCAAAAGTTATGGGCTAAGCAGTGCTGGGATCAGGTCACTTTTCTGCAAACCCATTTTTTGCAAATTTTGACAGGTCGGGGGTCATAAAAAATTACAAAATATTGACCAAAAATTCGAAAATAAACCAATGATGCAGCTAGATAGATATTTAAATAACAAATTCAGAGAGGTATTCCACTTTTCAATCGGGTAAAAATTTCAAAAGTTATGGGCTAAGCAGTGCTGGGATCAGGTCACTTTTCTGCAAACCCATTTTTTGCTAATTTTGACAGGTCGGGGGTCATAAAAAATTACAAAATATTGACCAAAAATTCGAAAATAAACCAATGATGCAGCTAGATAGATATTTTAATAACAAATTCAGAGAGGTATTCCACTTTTAAATCGGGTAAGAATTTCAAAAGTTATGGGCTAAGCAGTGCTGGGATCTGGTCACTTTTCTGCAAACCCATTTTTTGCAAATTTTGACAGGTCGGGGGTCATAAAAAATTACAAAATATTGACCAAAAATTCGAAAATAAACCAATAATGAAGCTAGATAGATATTTTAATAACAAACTCAGAGAGGTATTCCACTTTTAAGTCGGGTAAAAATTTCAAAAGTTATGGGCTAAGCAGTGCTGGGATCAGGTCACTTTTCTGCAAACCCATTTTTTGCAAATTTTGACAGGTCGGGGGTCGTAAAGAATGACGAAACATTGCCCAAAAATTCGAAAATAAACCAATAATGCAGCTAGATAGATATTCGAATAACAAATTCAGAGAGGTATTCCACTTTTAAATCGGGTAAAAATTTCAAAAGTTTGGGCTAAGCAGTGCTGGGATCTGGTCACTTTTCTGCAAACCCATTTTTTGCAAATTTTGACAGGTCGGGGGTCATAAAAAATGACGAAACATTGACCAAAAATTCGATAATAAACCAATGATGTAGCTAGATAGATATTTTAATAACAAATTCAGAGAGGTATTCCACTTTTAAATCGGGTAAAAATTTCAAAAGTTATGGGATAAGCAGTGCTGGGATCTGGTCACTTTTCTGCAAACCCATTTTTTTTCAAATTTTGACAGGTCGGGGGTCATAAAAAATTACAAAATATTGACCAAAAATTCGAAAATAAACCAATAATGCAGCTAGATAGATATTTTAACAACAAATTCAGAGAGGTATTCCACTTTTAAATCGGGTAAAAATTTCAAAAGTTTGGGCTAAGCAGTGCTGGGATCTTGTCACTTTTCTGCAAACCCATTTTTTGCAAATTTTGACAGGTCAGGGGTCATAAAAAATTACAAAATATTGACCAAAAATTCGAAAATAAACCAATAATGCAGCTAGATAGATATTTTAATAACAAATTCAGAGAGGTATTCCACTTTTAAATCGGGTAAAAATTTCAAAAGTTTGGGCTAAGCAGTGCTGGGATCTGGTCACTTTTCTGCAAACCCATTTTTTGCAAATTTTGACAGGTCGGGGGTCATAAAAAATTACAAAATATTGACCAAAAATTCGAAAATAAACCAATAATGCAGCTAGATAGATATTCGAATAACAAATTCAGAGAGGTATTCCACTTTTAAATCGGGTAAAAATTTCAAAAGATTGGGCTAAGCAGTGCTGGGATCTGGTCACTTTTCTGCAAACCCATTTTTTGCAAATTTTGACAGGTCGGGAGTCATAAAAAACTACAAAATATTGACCAAAAATTCGAAAACAAACCAATAATGCAGCTAGATAGATATTCGAATAACAAATTCAGAGAGGTATTCCACTTTTAAATCGGGTAAAAATTTTAAAAGTTTGGGCTAAGCAGTGCTGGGATCTGGTCACTTTTCTGCAAACCCATTTTTTGCAAATTTTGACAGGTCGGGGGTCATAAAAAATGACGAAACATTGACCAAAAATTCGAAAATAAACCAATAATGCAGCTAGATAGATATTTTAACAACAAATTCAGAGAGGTATTCCACTTTTAAATCGGGTAAAAATTTCAAAAGTTTGGGCTAAGCAGTGCTGGGATCTGGTCACTTTTCTGCAAACCCATTTTTTGCAAATTTTGACAGGTCGGGGGTCATAAAAAACTACAAAATATTGACCAAAAATTCGAAAATAAACCAATAATGCAGCTAGATAGATATTCGAATAACAAATTCAGAGAGGTATTCCACTTTTAAATCGGGTAAAAATTTCAAAAGTTTGGGCTAAGCAGTGCTGGGATCTGGTCACTTTTCTGCAAACCCATTTTTTGCAAATTTTGACAGGTCGGGGGTCATAAAAAATTACAAAATATTGACCAAAAATTCGAAAATAAACCAATAATGCAGCTAGATAGATATTCGAATAACAAATTCAGAGAGGTATTCCACTTTTAAATCGGGTAAAAATTTCAAAAGTTTGGGCTAAGCAGTGCTGGGATCTGGTCACTTTTCTGCAAACCCATTTTTTGCAAATTTTGACAGGTCGGGGGTCATAAAAAATTACAAAATATTGACCAAAAATTCGAAAATAAACCAATAATGCAGCTAGATAGATATTTTAACAACAAATTCAGAGAGGTATTCCACTTTTAAATCGGGTAAAAATTTCAAAAGTTTGGGCTAAGCAGTGCTGGGATCTGGTCACTTTTCTGCAAACCCATTTTTTGCAAATTTTGACAGGTCGGGGGTCATAAAAAATTACAAAATATTGACCAAAAATTCGAAAATAAACCAATGATGTAGCTAGATAGATATTTTAATAACAAATTCAGAGAGGCATTCCACTTTTAAATCGGGTAAAAATTTCAAAAGTTATGGGATAAGCAGTGCTGGGATCTGGTCACTTTTCTGCAAACCCATTTTTTGCAAATTTTGACAGGTCGGGGGTCATAAAAAATTACAAAATATTGACCAAAAATTCCAAAAAATAAACCAATAATGCAGCTAGATAGATATTTTAACAACAAATTCAGAGAGGTATTCCACTTTTAAATCGGGTAAAAATTTCAAAAGTTTGGGCTAAGCAGTGCTGGGATCTTGTCACTTTTCTGCAAACCCATTTTTTGCAAATTTTAACAAGTCGGGGGTCATAAAAAACTACAAAATATTGACCAAAAATTCGAAAATAAACCAATAATGCAGCTAGATAGATATTCGAATAACAAATTCAGAGAGGTATTCCACTTTTAAATCGGGTAAAAATTTCAAAAGTTTGGGCTAAGCAGTGCTGGGATCTGGTCACTTTTCTGCAAACCCATTTTTTGCAAATTTTGACAGGTCGGGGGTCATAAAAAATTACAAAATATTGACCAAAAATTCGAAAATAAACCAATAATGCAGCTAGATAGATATTTTAACAACAAATTCAGAGAGGTATTCCACTTTTAAATCGGGTAAAAATTTCAAAAGTTATGGGCTAAGCAGTGCTGGGATCTGGTCACTTTTCTGCAAACCCGGGGGTCATAAAAAACTACAAAATATTGACCAAAAATTCGAAAATAAACCAATAATGCAGCTAGATAGATATTCGAATAACAAATTCAGAGAGGTATTCCACTTTTAAATCGGGTAAAAATTTCAAAAGTTTGGGCTAAGCAGTGCTGGGATCTTGTCACTTTTCTGCAAACCCATTTTTTGCAAATTTTGACAGGTCGGGGGTCATAAAAAATTACAAAATATTGACCAAAAATTCGAAAATAAACCAATAATGCAGCTAGATAGATATTCGAATAACAAATTCAGAGAGGTATTCCACTTTTAAATCGGGTAAAAATTTCAAAAGTTATGGGCTAAGCCGTGCTGGGATCTGGTCACTTTTCTGCAAACCCATTTTTTGCAAATTTTGACAGGTCGGGGGTCATAAAAAACTACAAAATATTGACCAAAAATTCGAAAATAAACCAATGATGCAGCTAGATAGATATTCGAATAACAAATTCAGAGAGGTATTCCACTTTTAAATCGGGTAAGAATTTCAAAAGTTATGGGCTAAGCAGTGCTGGGATCTGGTCACTTTTCTGCAAACCCATTTTTTGAAAATTTTGACAGGTCGGGGGTCATAAAAAACTACAAAATATTGACCAAAAATTCGAAAATAAACCAATAATGCAGCTAGATAGATATTCGAATAACAAATTCAGAGAGGTATTCCACTTTTAAATCGGGTAAAAATTTCAAAAGTTTGGGCTAAGCAGTGCTGGGATCTGGTCACTTTTCTGCAAACCCATTTTTTGCAAATTTTGACAGGTCGGGGGTCATAAAAAATTACAAAATATTGACCAAAAATTCGAAAATAAACCAATAATGCAGCTAGATAGATATTTTAACAACAAATTCAGAGAGGTATTCCACTTTTAAATCGGGTAAAAATTTCAAAAGTTATGGGCTAAGCAGTGCTGGGATCTGGTCACTTTTCTGCAAACCCGGGGGTCATAAAAAACTACAAAATATTGACCAAAAATTCGAAAATAAACCAATAATGCAGCTAGATAGATATTCGAATAACAAATTCAGAGAGGTATTCCACTTTTAAATCGGGTAAAAATTTCAAAAGTTTGGGCTAAGCAGTGCTGGGATCTTGTCACTTTTCTGCAAACCCATTTTTTGCAAATTTTGACAGGTCGGGGGTCATAAAAAATTAAAAAATATTGACCAAAAATTCGAAAATAAACCAATAATGCAGCTAGATAGATATTTTAACAACAAATTCAGAGAGGTATTCCACTTTTAAATCGGGTAAAAATTTCAAAAGTTATGGGCTAAGCAGTGCTGGGATCTGGTCACTTTTCTGCAAACCCGGGGGTCATAAAAAATTACAAAATATTGACCAAAAATTCGAAAATAAACCAATAATGCAGCTAGATAGATATTCGAATAACAAATTCAGAGAGGTATTCCACTTTTAAATCGGGTAAAAATTTCAAAAGTTTGGGCTAAGCAGTGCTGGGATCTGGTCACTTTTCTGCAAACCCATTTTTTGCAAATTTTGACAGGTCGGGGGTCATAAAAAACTACAAAATATTGACCAAAAATTCGAAAATAAACCAATAATGCAGCTAGATAGATATTTTAACAACAAATTCAGAGAGGTATTCCACTTTTAAATCGGGTAAAAATTTCAAAAGTTTGGGCTAAGCAGTGCTGGGATCTGGTCACTTTTCTGCAAACCCATTTTTTGCAAATTTTGACAGGTCGGGGGTCATAAAAAATTACAAAATATTGACCAAAAATTCGAAAATAAACCAATAATGCAGCTAGATAGATATTTTAATAACAAATTCAGAGAGGTATTCCACTTTTAAATCGGGTAAAAATTTCAAAAGGTTTGGGATAAGCAGTGCTGGGATCTGGTCACTTTTCTGCAAACCCATTTTTTGCAAATTTTGACAGGTCGGGGGTCATAAAAAACTACAAAATATTGACCAAAAATTCGAAAATAAACCAATAATGCAGCTAGATAGATATTCGAATAACAAATTCAGAGAGGTATTCCACTTTGAAATCGGGTAAAAATTTCAAAAGTTTGGGCTAAGCAGTGCTGGGATCTGGTCACTTTTCTGCAAACCCATTTTTTGCAAATTTTGACAGGTCGGGGGTCATAAAAAACTACAAAATATTGACCAAAAATTCGAAAATAAACCAATGATGCAGCTAGATAGATATTTTAATAACAAATTCAGAGAGGCATTCCACTTTTAAATCGGGTAAAAATTTCAAAAGTTATGGGATAAGCAGTGCTGGGATCTGGTCACTTTTCTGCAAACCCATTTTTTTGCAAATTTTGACAGGTCGGGGGTCATAAAAAATTACAAAATATTGACCAAAAATTCGAAAATAAACCAATAATGCAGATAGATAGATATGTTAACAACAAATTCAGAGAAGTATTCCACTTTTAAATCGGGTAAAAATTTCAAAAGTTTGGGCTAAGCAGTGCTGGGATCTTGTCACTTTTCGGCAAACCCATTTTTTGCTAATTTTGACAGGTCGGGGGTCATAAAAAATTACAAAATATTGACCAAAAATTCGAAAATAAACCAATGATGCAGCTAGATAGATATTTTAATAACAAATTCAGAGAGGTATTCCACTTTTAAATCGGGTAAAAATTTCAAAAGTTATGGGCTAAGCAATGCTGGGATCTGGTCACTTTTCTGCAAACCCATTTTTTGCAAATTTTGACAAGTCGGGGGTCATAAAAAACTACAAAATATTGACCAAAAATTCGAAAATAAACCAATGATGTAGCTAGATAGATATTTTAATAACAAATTCAGAGAGGCATTCCACTTTTAAATCGGGTAAAAATTTCAAAAGTTATGGGATAAGCAGTGCTGGGATCTGGTCACTTTTCTGCAAACCCATTTTTTTGCCAATTTTGACAGGTCGGGGGTCATAAAAAACTACAAAATATTGACCAAAAATTCGAAAATAAACCAATAATGCAGCTAGATAGATATTTTAACAACAAATTCAGAGAGGTATTAAACTTTTAAATCGGGTAGAAATTTCAAAAGTTTGGGCTAAGCAGTGCTGGGATCTGGTCACTTTTCTGCAAACCCATTTTTTGCAAATTTTGACAGGTCGGGGGTCATAAAAAATTACAAAATATTGACCAAAAATTCGAAAATAAACCAATAATGCAGCTAGATAGATATTTTAATAACAAATTCAGAGAGGTATTCCACTTTTAAATCGGGTAAAAATTTCAAAAGTTTGGGCTAAGCAGTGCTGGGATCTGGTCACTTTTCTGCAAACCCATTTTTTGCAAATTTTGACAGGTCGGGAGTCATAAAAAACTACAAAATATTGACCAAAAATTCGAAAACAAACCAATAATGCAGCTAGATAGATATTCGAATAACAAATTCAGAGAGGTATTCCACTTTTAAATCGGGTAAAAATTTTAAAAGTTTGGGTTAAGCAGTGCTGGGATCTGGGCACTTTTCTGCAAACCCATTTTTTGCAAATTTTGACAGGTCGGGGGTCATAAAAAATGACGAAACATTGACCAAAAATTCGAAAATAAACCAATAATGCAGCTAGATAGATATTTTAACAACAAATTCAGAGAGGTATGTCACTTTTAAATCGGGTAAAAATTTCAAAAGTTATGGGCTAAGCAGTGCTGGGATCAGGTCACTTTTCTGCAAACCCATTTTTTGCAAATTTTGACAGGTCGGGGGTCGTAAAGAATGACGAAAAATTGACAAAAAATTCGAAAATAAACCAATAATGCAGCTAGATAGATATTTTAATAACAAATTCAGAGAGGTATTCCACTTTTAAATCGGGTAAAAATTTCAAAAGTTATGGGCTAAGCAATGCTGGGATCTGGTCACTTTTCTGCAAACCCATTTTTTGCAAATTTTGACAAGTCGGGGGTCATAAAAAACTACAAAATATTGACCAAAAATTCGAAAATAAACCAATGATGTAGCTAGATAGATATTTTAATAACAAATTCAGAGAGGCATTCCACTTTTAAATCGGGTAAAAATTTCAAAAGTTATGGGATAAGCAGTGCTGGGATCTGGTCACTTTTCTGCAAACCCATTTTTTTGCCAATTTTGACAGGTCGGGGGTCATAAAAAACTACAAAATATTGACCAAAAATTCGAAAATAAACCAATAATGCAGCTAGATAGATATTTTAACAACAAATTCAGAGAGGTATTAAACTTTTAAATCGGGTAGAAATTTCAAAAGTTTGGGCTAAGCAGTGCTGGGATCTGGTCACTTTTCTGCAAACCCATTTTTTGCAAATTTTGACAGGTCGGGGGTCATAAAAAATTACAAAATATTGACCAAAAATTCGAAAATAAACCAATAATGCAGCTAGATAGATATTTTAATAACAAATTCAGAGAGGTATTCCACTTTTAAATCGGGTAAAAATTTCAAAAGTTTGGGCTAAGCAGTGCTGGGATCTGGTCACTTTTCTGCAAACCCATTTTTTGCAAATTTTGACAGGTCGGGAGTCATAAAAAACTACAAAATATTGACCAAAAATTCGAAAACAAACCAATAATGCAGCTAGATAGATATTCGAATAACAAATTCAGAGAGGTATTCCACTTTTAAATCGGGTAAAAATTTTAAAAGTTTGGGTTAAGCAGTGCTGGGATCTGGGCACTTTTCTGCAAACCCATTTTTTGCAAATTTTGACAGGTCGGGGGTCATAAAAAATGACGAAACATTGACCAAAAATTCGAAAATAAACCAATAATGCAGCTAGATAGATATTTTAACAACAAATTCAGAGAGGTATGTCACTTTTAAATCGGGTAAAAATTTCAAAAGTTTGGGCTAAGCAGTGCTGGGATCTGGTCACTTTTCTGCAAACCCATTTTTTGCAAATTTTGACAGGTCGGGGGTCATAAAAAATTAAAAAATATTGACCAAAAATTCGAAAATAAACCAATAATGCAGCTAGATAGATATTCGAATAACAAATTCAGAGAGGTATTCCACTTTTAAATCGGGTAAAAATTTCAAAAGTTTGGGCTAAGCAGTGCTGGGATCTGGTCACTTTTCTGCAAACCCATTTTTTGCAAATTTTGACAGGTCGGGGGTCATAAAAAATTACAAAATATTGACCAAAAATTCGAAAATAAACCAATGATGTAGCTAGATAGATATTTTAATAACAAATTCAGAGAGGCATTCCACTTTTAAATCGGGTAAAAATTTCAAAAGTTATGGGATAAGCAGTGCTGGGATCTGGTCACTTTTCTGCAAACCCATTTTTTTTTGCAAATTTTGACAGGTCGGGGGTCATAAAAAATTACAAAATATTGACCAAAAATTCGAAAATAAACCAATAATGCAGCTAGATAGATATTTTAACAACAAATTCAGAGAGGTATTCCACTTTTAAATCGGGTAAAAATTTCAAAAGTTTGGGCTAAGCAGTGCTGGGATCTGGTCACTTTTCTGCAAACCCATTTTTTGCAAATTTTAACAAGTCGGGGGTCATAAAAAACTACAAAATATTGACCAAAAATTCGAAAATAAACCAATAATGCAGCTAGATAGATATTCGAATAACAAATTCAGAGAGGTATTCCACTTTTAAATCGGGTAAAAATTTCAAAAGTTTGGGCTAAGCAGTGCTGGGATCTTGTCACTTTTCTGCAAACCCATTTTTTGCAAATTTTGACAGGTCGGGGGTCATAAAAAATTACAAAATATTGACCAAAAATTCGAAAATAAACCAATAATGCAGCTAGATAGATATTCGAATAACAAATTCAGAGAGGTATTCCACTTTTAAATCGGGTAAAAATTTCAAAAGTTATGGGCTAAGCCGTGCTGGGATCTGGTCACTTTTCTGCAAACCCATTTTTTGCAAATTTTGACAGGTCGGGGGTCATAAAAAACTACAAAATATTGACCAAAAATTCGAAAATAAACCAATGATGCAGCTAGATAGATATTCGAATAACAAATTCAGAGAGGTATTCCACTTTTAAATCGGGTAAGAATTTCAAAAGTTATGGGCTAAGCAGTGCTGGGATCTGGTCACTTTTCTGCAAACCCATTTTTTTGAAAATTTTGACAGGTCGGGGGTCATAAAAAACTACAAAATATTGACCAAAAATTCGAAAATAAACCAATAATGCAGCTAGATAGATATTTTAACAACAAATTCAGAGAGGTATTCCACTTTTAAATCGGGTAAAAATTTCAAAAGTTATGGGCTAAGCAGTGCTGGGATCTGGTCACTTTTCTGCAAACCCGGGGGTCATAAAAAACTACAAAATATTGACCAAAAATTCGAAAATAAACCAATAATGCAGCTAGATA
Organism: Drosophila ficusphila; assembly: GCF_018152265.1. NCBI lineage: Eukaryota > Metazoa > Arthropoda > Insecta > Diptera > Drosophilidae > Drosophila > Drosophila ficusphila. Next base: position 59,574 of record NW_025064745.1, read on the forward strand.
GATATTCGAATAACAAATTCAGAGAGGTATTCCACTTTTAAATCGGGTAAAAATTTCAAAAGTTTGGGCTAAGCAGTGCTGGGATCTTGTCACTTTTCTGCAAACCCATTTTTTGCAAATTTTGACAGGTCGGGGGTCATAAAAAATTACAAAATATTGACCAAAAATTCGAAAATAAACCAATAATGCAGCTAGATAGATATTTTAATAACAAATTCAGAGAGGTATTCCACTTTTAAATCGGGTAAAAATTTCAAAAGTTTGGGCTAAGCAGTGCTGGGATCTGGTCACTTTTCTGCAAACCCGGGGGTCATAAAAAACTACAAAATATTGACCAAAAATTCAAAAATAAACCAATAATGCAGCTAGATAGATATTCGAATAACAAATTCAGAGAGGTATTCCACTTTTAAATCGGGTAAAAATTTAAAAAGTTATGGGCTAAGCAGTGCTGGGATCTGGTCACTTTTCTGCAAACCCATTTTTTGCAAATTTTGACAGGTCGGGGGTCATAAAAAATTACAAAATATTGACCAAAAATTCGAAAATAAACCAATAATGCAGCTAGATAGATATTCGAATAACAAATTCAGAGAGGTATTCCACTTTTAAATCGGGTAAAAATTTCAAAAGTTTGGGCTAAGCAGTGCTGGGATCTGGTCACTTTTCTGCAAACCCATTTTTTGCAAATTTTGACAGGTCGGGGGTCATAAAAAACTACAAAATATTGACCAAAAATTCGAAAATAAACCAATAATGCAGCTAGATAGATATTTTAACAACAAATTCAGAGAGGTATTCCACTTTTAAATCGGGTAAAAATTTCAAAAGTTTGGGCTAAGCAGTGCTGGGATCTGGTCACTTTTCTGCAAACCCATTTTTTGCAAATTTTGACAGGTCGGGGGTCATAAAAAATTACAAAATATTGACCAAAAATTCGAAAATAAACCAATAATGCAGCTAGATAGATATTTTAATAACAAATTCAGAGAGGTATTCCACTTTTAAATCGGGTAAAAATTTCAAAAGTTTGGGCTAAGCAGTGCTGGGATCTGGTCACTTTTCTGCAAACCCATTTTTTGCAAATTTTGACAGGTCGGGGGTCATAAAAAACTACAAAATATTGACCAAAAATTCGAAAATAAACCAATAATGCAGCTAGATAGATATTCGAATAACAAATTCAGAGAGGTATTCCACTTTGAAATCGGGTAAAAATTTCAAAAGTTTGGGCTAAGCAGTGCTGGGATCTGGTCACTTTTCTGCAAACCCATTTTTTGCAAATTTTGACAGGTCGGGGGTCATAAAAAATTACAAAATATTGACCAAAAATTCGAAAATAAACCAATAATGCAGCTAGATAGATATTTTAACAACAAATTCAGAGAGGTATTCCACTTTTAAATCGGGTAAAAATTTCAAAAGGTTTGGAATAAGCAGTGCTGGGATCTGGTCACTTTTCTGCAAACCCATTTTTTGCAAATTTTGACAGGTCGGGGGTCATAAAAAATTACAAAATATTGACCAAAAATTCGAAAATAAACCAATAATGCAGCTAGATAGATATTTTAATAACAAATTCAGAGAGGTATTCCACTTTTAAATCGGGTAAAAATTTCAAAAGTTATGGGATAAGCAGTGCTGGGATCTGATCACTTTTCTGCAAACCCATTTTTTGCAAATTTTGACAGGTCGGGGGTCATAAAAAATGACGAAACATTGACCAAAAATTCGAAAATAAACCAATAATGCAGCTAGATAGATATTCGAATAACAAATTCAGAGAGGTATTCCACTTTTAAATCGGGTAAAAATTTCACATGTTATGGGCTAAGCAGTGCTGGGATCTGGTCACTTTTCTGCAAACCCATTTTTTGCAAATTTTGACAGGTCGGGGGTCATAAAAAACTACAAAATATTGACCAAAAATTCGAAAATAAACCAATAATGCAGCTAGATAGATATTCGAATAACAAATTCAGAGAGGTATTCCACTTTTAAATCGGGTAAAAATTTCAAAAGTTTGGGCTAAGCAGTGCTGGGATCTTGTCACTTTTCTGCAAACCCATTTTTTGCAAATTTTGACAGGTCGGGGGTCATAAAAAATTACAAAATATTGACCAAAAATTCGAAAATAAACCAATAATGCAGCTAGATAGATATTTTAATAACAAATTCAGAGAGGTATTCCACTTTTAAATCGGGTAAAAATTTCAAAAGTTTGGGCTAAGCAGTGCTGGGATCTGGTCACTTTTCTGCAAACCCTTTGGGGGTCATAAAAAACTACAAAATATTGACCAAAAATTCAAAAATAAACCAATAATGCAGCTAGATAGATATTCGAATAACAAATTCAGAGAGGTATTCCACTTTTAAATCGGGTAAAAATTTAAAAAGTTATGGGCTAAGCAGTGCTGGGATCTGGTCACTTTTCTGCAAACCCATTTTTTGCAAATTTTGACAGGTCGGGGGTCATAAAAAATTACAAAATATTGACCAAAAATTCGAAAATAAACCAATAATGCAGCTAGATAGATATTTGAATAACAAATTCAGAGAGGTATTCCACTTTTAAATCGGGTAAAAATTTCAAAAGTTTGGGCTAAGCAGTGCTGGGATCTGGTCACTTTTCTGCAAACCCATTTTTTGCAAATTTTGACAGGTCGGGGGTCATAAAAAACTACAAAATATTGACCAAAAATTCGAAAATAAACCAATAATGCAGCTAGATAGATATTTTAACAACAAATTCAGAGAGGTATTCCACTTTTAAATCGGGTAAAAATTTCAAAAGTTTGGGCTAAGCAGTGCTGGGATCTGGTCACTTTTCTGCAAACCCATTTTTTGCAAATTTTGACAGGTCGGGGGTCATAAAAAATTACAAAATATTGACCAAAAATTCGAAAATAAACCAATAATGCAGCTAGATAGATATTTTAATAACAAATTCAGAGAGGTATTCCACTTTTAAATCGGGTAAAAATTTCAAAAGTTTGGGCTAAGCAGTGCTGGGATCTGGTCACTTTTCTGCAAACCCATTTTTTGCAAATTTTGACAGGTCGGGGGTCATAAAAAACTACAAAATATTGACCAAAAATTCGAAAATAAACCAATAATGCAGCTAGATAGATATTCGAATAACAAATTCAGAGAGGTATTCCACTTTGAAATCGGGTAAAAATTTCAAAAGTTTGGGCTAAGCAGTGCTGGGATCTGGTCACTTTTCTGCAAACCCATTTTTTGCAAATTTTGACAGGTCGGGGGTCATAAAAAATTACAAAATATTGACCAAAAATTCGAAAATAAACCAATAATGCAGCTAGATAGATATTTTAACAACAAATTCAGAGAGGTATTCCACTTTTAAATCGGGTAAAAATTTCAAAAGGTTTGGAATAAGCAGTGCTGGGATCTGGTCACTTTTCTGCAAACCCATTTTTTGCAAATTTTGACAGGTCGGGGGTCATAAAAAATTACAAAATATTGACCAAAAATTCGAAAATAAACCAATAATGCAGCTAGATAGATATTTTAATAACAAATTCAGAGAGGTATTCCACTTTTAAATCGGGTAAAAATTTCAAAAGTTATGGGCTAAGCAGTGCTGGGATCTGATCACTTTTCTGCAAACCCATTTTTTGCAAATTTTGACAGGTCGGGGGTCATAAAAAATGACGAAACATTGACCAAAAATTCGAAAATAAACCAATAATGCAGCTAGATAGATATTCGAATAACAAATTCAGAGAGGTATTCCACTTTTAAATCGGGTAAAAATTTCACATGTTATGGGCTAAGCAGTGCTGGGATCTGGTCACTTTTCTGCAAACCCATTTTTTGCAAATTTTGACAGGTCGGGGGTCATAAAAAACTACAAAATATTGACCAAAAATTCGAAAATAAACCAATAATGCAGCTAGATAGATATTCGAATAACAAATTCAGAGAGGTATTCCACTTTTAAATCGGGTAAAAATTTCAAAAGTTTGGGCTAAGCAGTGCTGGGATCTGGTCACTTTTCTGCAAACCCATTTTTTGCAAATTTTGACAGGTCGGGGGTCATAAAAAATGACGAAACATTGACCAAAAATTCGAAAATAAACCAATGATGTAGCTAGATAGATATTTTAATAACAAATTCAGAGAGGCATTCCACTTTTAATACGGGTAAAAATTTCAAAAGTTATGGGATAAGCAGTGCTGGGATCTGGTCACTTTTCTGCAAACCCATTTTTTTGCAAATTTTGACAGGTCGGGGGTCATAAAAAATTACAAAATATTGACCAAAAATTCGAAAATAAACCAATAATGCAGCTAGATAGATATTTTAACAACAAATTCAGAGAGGTATTCCACTTTTAAATCGGGTAAAAATTTCAAAAGTTTGGGCTAAGCAGTGCTGGGATCTTGTCACTTTTCTGCAAACCCATTTTTTGCAAATTTTGACAGGTCGGGGGTCATAAAAAATTACAAAATATTGACCAAAAATTCGAAAATAAACCAATAATGCAGCTAGATAGATATTTTAACAACAAATTCAGAGAGGTATTCCACTTTTAAATCGGGTAAAAATTTCAAAAGTTATGGGCTAAGCAGTGCTGGGATCTGGTCACTTTTCTGCAAACCCGGGGGTCATAAAAAACTACAAAATATTGACCAAAAATTCGAAAATAAACCAATAATGCAGCTAGATAGATATTCGAATAACAAATTCAGAGAGGTATTCCACTTTTAAATCGGGTAAAAATTTCAAAAGTTTGGGCTAAGCAGTGCTGGGATCTGGTCACTTTTCTGCAAACCCATTTTTTGCAAATTTTGACAGGTCGGGGGTCATAAAAAACTACAAAATATTGACCAAAAATTCGAAAATAAACCAATAATGCAGCTAGATAGATATTTTAACAACAAATTCAGAGAGGTATTCCACTTTTAAATCGGGTAAAAATTTCAAAAGTTTGGGCTAAGCAGTGCTGGGATCTGGTCACTTTTCTGCAAACCCATTTTTTGCAAATTTTGACAGGTCGGGGGTCATAAGAAATGACGAAACATTGACCAAAAATTCGAAAATAAACCAATAATGTAGCTAGATAGATATTTTAATAACAAATTCAGAGAGGCATTCCACTTTTAAATCGGGTAAAAATTTCAAAAGTTATGGGATAAGCAGTGCTGGGATCTGATCACTTTTCTGCAAACCCATTTTTTTGCAAATTTTGACAGGTCGGGGGTCATAAAAAATTACAAAATATTGACCAAAAATTCGAAAATAAACCAATAATGCAGCTAGATAGATATTTTAACAACAAATTCAGAGAGGTATTCCACTTTTAAATCGGGTAAAAATTTCAAAAGTTTGGGCTAAGCAGTGCTGGGATCTGGTCACTTTTCTGCAAACCCATTTTTTGCAAATTTTGACAGGTCGGGGGTCATAAAACATTAAAAAATATTGACCAAAAATTCGAAAATAAACCAATAATGCAGCTAGATAGATATTTTAATAGCAAATTCAGAGAGGTATTCCACTTTTAAATCGGGTAAAAATTTCAAAAGGTTTGGGATAACCAGAGCTGGGATCTGGTCACTTTTCTGCAAACCCATTTTTTGGAAAATTTAACAAGTCGGGGGTCATAAAAAACTACAAAATATTGACCAAAAATTCGAAAATAAACCAATAATGCAGCTAGATAGATATTTTAACAACAAATTCAGAGAGGCATTCCACTTTTAAATCGGGTAAAAATTTCAAAAGTTATGGGATAAGCAGTGCTGGGATCTGGTCACTTTTCTGCAAACCCATTTTTTTGCAAATTTTGACAGGTCGGGGGTCATAAAAAATTACAAAATATTGACCAAAAATTCGAAAATAAACCAATAATGCAGCTAGATAGATATTTTAACAACAAATTCAGAGAGGTATTCCACTTTTTAATCGGGTAAAAATTTCAAAAGTTATGGGCTAAGCAGTGCTGGGATCTGGTCACTTTTCTGCAAAACCCATTTTTTGCAAATTTTGACAGGTCGGGGGTCATAAAAAATTAAAAAATATTGACCAAAAATTCGAAAATAAACCAATAATGCAGCTAGATAGATATTTTAATAGCAAATTCAGAGAGGTATTCCACTTTTAAATCGGGTAAAAATTTCAAAAGGTTTGGGATAAGCAGTGCTGGGATCTGGTCACTTTTCTGCAAACCCATTTTTTGCAAATTTTAACAAGTCGGGGGTCATAAAAAATTACAAAATATTGACCAAAAATTCGAAAATAAACCAATAATGCAGCTAGATAGATATTTTAATAACAAATTCAGAGAGGTATTCCACTTTTAAATCGGGTAAAAATTTCAAAAGTTAAGGGCTAAGCAGTGCTGGGTTCTGGTCACTTTTCTGCAAACCCATTTTTTGCAAATTTTGACAGGTCGAGGGTCATAAAAAATGACGAAACATTGACCAAAAATTCGAAAATAAACCAATGATGCAGCTAGATAGATATTTTAATAACAAATTCAGAGAGGCATTCCACTTTTAAATCGGGTAAAAATTTCAAAAGTTATGGGATAAGCAGTGCTGGGATCTGGTCACTTTTCTGTAAACCCATTTTTGTGCAAATTTTGACAGGTCGGGGGTCATAAAAAATTACAAAATATTGACCAAAAATTCGAAAATAAACCAATAATGCAGCTAGATAGATATTTTAACAACAAATTCAGAGAAGTATTCCACTTTTAAATCGGGTAAAAATTTCAAAAGTTTGGGCTAAGCAGTGCTAGGATCTTGTCACTTTTCTGCAAACCCATTTTTTGCAAATTTTGACAGGTCGGGGGTCATAAAAAACTACAAAATATTGACCAAAAATTCGAAAATAAACCAATGATGTAGCTAGGTAGATATTTTAATAACAAATTCAGAGAGGCATTCCACTTTTAAATCGGGTAAAAATTTCAAAAGTTATGGGATAAGCAGTGCTGGGATCTGGTCACTTTTCTGCAAACCCATTTTTTTTGCAAATTTTGACAGGTCGGGGGTCATAAAAAATTACAAAATATTGACCAAAAATTCGAAAATAAACCAATAATGCAGCTAGATAGATATTTTAATAACAAATTCAGAGAGGTATTCCACTTTTAAATCGGGTAAAAATTTCAAAAGTTTGGGCTAAGCAGTGCTGGGATCTAGTCACTTTTCTGCAAACCCATTTTTTGCAAATTTTGACAGGTCGGGGGTCATAAAAAATGACGAAACATTGACCAAAAATTCGAAAATAAACCAATGATGTAGCTAGATAGATATTTTAATAACAAATTCAGAGAGGCATTCCACTTTTAAATCGGGTAAAAATTTCAAAAGTTATGGGATAAGCAGTGCTGGGATCTGGTCACTTTTCTGCAAACCCATTTTTTTTGCAAATTTTGACAGGTCGGGGGTCATAAAAAATTACAAAATATTGACCAAAAATTCGAAAATAAACCAATAATGCAGCTAGATAGATATTTTAACAACAAATTCAGAGAGGTATTCCACTTTTAAATCGGGTAAAAATTTCAAAAGTTATGGGCTAAGCAGCGCTGGGATCTAGTCACTTTTCTGCAAACCCATTTTTTGCAAATTTTGACAGGTCGGGGGTCATAAAAAATGACGAAACATTGACCAAAAATTCGAAAATAAACCAATGATGTAGCTAGATAGATATTTTAATAACAAATTCAGAGAGGCATTCCACTTTTAAATCGGGTAAAAATTTCAAAAGTTATGGGATAAGCAGTGCTGGGATCTGGTCACTTTTCTGTAAACCCATTTTTGTGCAAATTTTGACAGGTCGGGGGTCATAAAAAATTACAAAATATTGACCAAAAATTCGAAAATAAACCAATAATGCAGCTAGATAGATATGTTAACAACAAATTCAGAGAGGTATTCCACTTTTAAATCGGGTAAAAATTTCAAAAGTTTGGGCTAAGCAGTGCTAGGATCTTGTCACTTTTCTGCAAACCCATTTTTTGCAAATTTTGACAGGTCGGGGGTCATAAAAAACTACAAAATATTGACCAAAAATTCGAAAATAAACCAATGATGTAGCTAGGTAGATATTTTAATAACAAATTCAGAGAGGCATTCCACTTTTAAATCGGGTAAAAATTTCAAAAGTTATGGGATAAGCAGTGCTGGGATCTGGTCACTTTTCTGCAAACCCATTTTTTTTGCAAATTTTGACAGGTCGGGGGTCATAAAAAATTACAAAATATTGACCAAAAATTCGAAAATAAACCAATAATGCAGCTAGATAGATATTTTAATAACAAATTCAGAGAGGCATTCCACTTTTAAATCGGGTAAAAATTTCAAAAGTTATGGGATAAGCAGTGCTGGGATCTGGTCACTTTTCTGCAAACCCATTTTTTTTGCAAATTTTGACAGGTCGGGGGTCATAAAAAATTACAAAATATTGACCAAAAATTCGAAAATAAACCAATAATGCAGCTAGATAGATATTTTAATAACAAATTCAGAGAGGTATTCCACTTTTAAATCGGGTAAAAATTTCAAAAGTTTGGGCTAAGCAGTGCTGGGATCTAGTCACTTTTCTGCAAACCCATTTTTTGCAAATTTTGACAGGTCGGGGGTCATAAAAAATGACGAAACATTGACCAAAAATTCGAAAATAAACCAATGATGTAGCTAGATAGATATTTTAATAACAAATTCAGAGAGGCATTCCACTTTTAAATCGGGTAAAAATTTCAAAAGTTATGGGATAAGCAGTGCTGGGATCTGGTCACTTTTCTGCAAACCCATTTTTTTTGCAAATTTTGACAGGTCGGGGGTCATAAAAAATTACAAAATATTGACCAAAAATTCGAAAATAAACCAATAATGCAGCTAGATAGATATTTTAACAACAAATTCAGAGAGGTATTCCACTTTTAAATCGGGTAAAAATTTCAAAAGTTATGGGCTAAGCAGCGCTGGGATCTGGTCACTTTTCTGCAAACCCATTTTTTGCAAATTTTGACAGGTCGGGGGACATAAAAAATTAAAAAATATTGACCAAAAATTCGAAAATAAACCAATAATGCAGCTAGATAGATATTTTAATAGCAAATTCAGAGAGGTATTCCACTTTTAAATCGGGTAAGAATTTCAAAAGTTATGGGCTAAGCAGTGCTGGGATCTGGTCACTTTTCTGCAAACCCATTTTTTTTTCAAATTTTGACAGGTCGGGGGTCATAAAAAATTACAAAATATTGACCAAAAATTCGAAAACAAACCAATAATGCAGCTAGATAGATATTTTAATAACAAATTCAGAGAGGTATTCCACTTTTAAATCGGGTAAAAATTTAAAAAGTTATGGGCTAAGCAGTGCTGGGTTCTGGTCACTTTTCTGCAAACCCATTTTTTGCAAATTTTGACAGGTCGGGGGTCATAAAAAATTACAAAATATTGACCAAAAATTCGAAAATAAACCAATAATGCAGCTAGATAGATATTCGAATAACAAATTCAGAGAGGTATTCCACTTTTAAATCGGGTAAAAATTTCAAAAGTTTGGGCTAAGCAGTGCTGGGATCTGGTCACTTTTCTGCAAACCCATTTTTTGCAAATTTTGACAGGTCGGGGGTCATAAAAAATGACGAAACATTGACCAAAAATTCGAAAATAAACCAATGATGTAGCTAGATAGATATTTTAATAACAAATTCAGAGAGGCATTCCACTTTTAAATCGGGTAAAAATTTCAAAAGTTATGGGATAAGCAGTGCTGGGATCTGGTCACTTTTCTGCAAACCCATTTTTTTTGCAAATTTTGACAGGTCGGGGGTCATAAAAAATTACAAAATATTGACCAAAAATTCGAAAATAAACCAATAATGCAGCTAGATAGATATTTTAACAACAAATTCAGAGAGGTATTCCACTTTTAAATCGGGTAAAAATTTCAAAAGTTTGGGCTAAGCAGTGCTGGGATCTTGTCACTTTTCTGCAAACCCATTTTTTGCAAATTTTGTCAGGTCGGGGGTCATAAAAAATTACAAAATATTGACCAAAAATTCGAAAATAAACCAATAATGCAGCTAGATAGATATTTTAACAACAAATTCAGAGAGGCATTCCACTTTTAAATCGGGTAAAAATTTCAAAAGTTATGGGCTAAGCAGTGCTGGGATCTGGTCACTTTTCTGCAAACACATTTTTTGCAAATCTTGACAGGTCGGGGGTCATAAAAAATTACAAAATATTGACCAAAAATTCGAAAATAAACCAATAATGCAGCTAGATAGATATTGGAATAACAAATTCAGAGAGGTATTCCACTTTTAAATCGGGTAAAAATTTCAAAAGTTATGGGCTAAGCAGTGCTGGGATCTGGTCACTTTTCTGTAAACCCATTTTTGTGCAAATTTTGACAGGTCGGGGGTCATAAAAAATTACAAAATATTGACCAAAAATTCGAAAATAAACCAATAATGCAGATAGATAGATATGTTAACAACAAATTCAGAGAAGTATTCCACTTTTAAATCGGGTAAAAATTTCAAAAGTTTGGGCTAAGCAGTGCTGGGATCTTGTCACTTTTCTGCAAACCCATTTTTTGCAAATTTTGACAGGTCGGGGGTCATAAAAAACTACAAAATATTGACCAAAAATTCGAAAATAAATCAATGATGTAGCTAGATAGATATTTTAATAACAAATTCAGAGAGGCATTCCACTTTTAAATCGGGTAAAAATTTCAAAAGTTATGGGATAAGCAGTGCTGGGATCTGGTCACTTTTCTGCAAACCCATTTTTTTTGCAAATTTTGACAGGTCGGGGGTCATAAAAAATTACAAAATATTGACCAAAAATTCGAAAATAAACCAATAATGCAGCTAGATAGATATTTTAATAACAAATTCAGAGAGGCATTCCACTTTTAAATCGGGTAAAAATTTCAAAAGTTATGGGATAAGCAGTGCTGGGATCTGGTCACTTTTCTGCAAACCCATTTTTTTTGCAAATTTTGACAGGTCGGGGGTCATAAAAAATTACAAAATATTGACCAAAAATTCGAAAATAAACCAATAATGCAGCTAGATAGATATTTTAACAACAAATTCAGAGAGGTATTCCACTTTTAAATCGGGTAAAAATTTCAAAAGTTTGGGCTAAGCAGTGCTGGGATCTGGTCACTTTTCTGCAAACCCATTTTTTGCAAATTTTGACAGGTCGAGGGTCATAAAAAATTACAAAATATTGACCAAAAATTCGAAAATAAACCAATAATGCAGCTAGATAGATATTTTAACAACAAATTCAGAGAGGTATTCCACTTTTAAATCGGGTAAAAATTTCAAAAGGTTTGGGATAAGCAGTGCTGGGATCTGGTCACTTTTCTGCAAACCCATTTTTTGCAAATTTTAACAAGTCGGGGGTCATAAAAAACTACAAAATATTGACCAAAAATTCGAAAATAAACCAATAATGCAGCTAGATAGATATTTTAACAACAAATTCAGAGAGGTATTCCACTTTTAAATCGGGTAAAAATTTCAAAAGTTTGGGCTAAGCAGTGCTGGGATCTGGTCACTTTTCTGCAAACCCATTTTTTGCAAATTTTGACAGGTCGAGGGTCATAAAAAATTACAAAATATTGACCAAAAATTCGAAAATAAACCAATAATGCAGCTAGATAGATATTTTAATAACAAATTTAGAGAGGTATTCCACTTTTAAATCGGGTAAAAATTTCAAAAGTTTGGGCTAAGCAGTGCTGGGATCTAGTCACTTTTCTGCAAACCCATTTTTTGCAAATTTTGACAGGTCGGGGGTCATAAAAAATGACGAAACATTGACCAAAAATTCGAAAATAAACCAATGATGTAGCTAGATAGATATTTTAATAACAAATTCAGAGAGGCATTCCACTTTTAAATCGGGTAAAAATTTCAAAAGTTATGGGATAAGCAGTGCTGGGATCTGGTCACTTTTCTGCAAACCCATTTTTTTGCAAATTTTGACAGGTCGGGGGTCATAAAAAATTACAAAATATTGACCAAAAATTCGAAAATAAACCAATAATGCAGCTAGATAGATATTTTAACAACAAATTCAGAGAGGTATTCCACTTTTAAATCGGGTAAAAATTTCAAAAGTTATGGGCTAAGCAGCGCTGGGATCTGGTCACTTTTCTGCAAACCCATTTTTTGCAAATTTTGACAGGTCGGGGGACATAAAAAATTAAAAAATATTGACCAAAAATTCGAAAATAAACCAATAATGCAGCTAGATAGATATTTTAATAGCAAATTCAGAGAGGTATTCCACTTTTAAATCGGTAAAAAATTTCAAAAGGTTTGGGATAAGCAGTGCTGGGATCTGGTCACTTTTCTGCAAACCCATTTTTTGCAAATTTTAACAAGTCGGGGGTCATAAAAAACTACAAAATATTGACCAAAAATTCGAAAATAAACCAATAATGCAGCTAGATAGATATTTTAATAACAAATTCAGAGAGGTATTCCACTTTTAAATCGGGTAAAAATTTAAAAAGTTATGGGATAAGCAGTGCTGGGTTCTGGTCACTTTTCTGCAAACCCATTTTTTGCAAATTTTGACAGGTCGGGGGTCATAAAAAATTACAAAATATTGACCAAAAATTCGAAAATAAACCAATAATGCAGCTAGATAGATATTCGAATAACAAATTCAGAGAGGTATTCCACTTTTAAATCGGGTAAAAATTTCAAAAGTTTGGGCTAAGCAGTGCTGGGATCTGGTCACTTTTCTGCAAACCCATTTTTTGCAAATTTTGACAGGTCGGGGGTCATAAAAAATGACGAAACATTGACCAAAAATTCGAAAATAAACCAATGATGTAGCTAGATAGATATTTTAATAACAAATTCAGAGAGGCATTCCACTTTTAAATCGGGTAAAAATTTCAAAAGTTATGGGATAAGCAGTGCTGGGATCTGGTCACTTTTCTGCAAACCCATTTTTTTTGCAAATTTTGACAGGTCGGGGGTCATAAAAAATTACAAAATATTGACCAAAAATTCGAAAATAAACCAATAATGCAGCTAGATAGATATTTTAACAACAAATTCAGAGAGGTATTCCACTTTTAAATCGGGTAAAAATTTCAAAAGTTTGGGCTAAGCAGTGCTGGGATCTTGTCACTTTTCTGCAAACCCATTTTTTGCAAATTTTGTCAGGTCGGGGGTCATAAAAAATTACAAAATATTGACCAAAAATTCGAAAATAAACCAATAATGCAGCTAGATAGATATTTTAACAACAAATTCAGAGAGGCATTCCACTTTTAAATCGGGTAAAAATTTCAAAAGTTATGGGCTAAGCAGTGCTGGGATCTGGTCACTTTTCTGCAAACACATTTTTTGCAAATCTTGACAGGTCGGGGGTCATAAAAAATTACAAAATATTGACCAAAAATTCGAAAATAAACCAATAATGCAGCTAGATAGATATTGGAATAACAAATTCAGAGAGGTATTCCACTTTTAAATCGGGTAAAAATTTCAAAAGTTATGGGCTAAGCAGTGCTGGGATCTGGTCACTTTTCTGTAAACCCATTTTTGTGCAAATTTTGACAGGTCGGGGGTCATAAAAAATTACAAAATATTGACCAAAAATTCGAAAATAAACCAATAATGCAGATAGATAGATATGTTAACAACAAATTCAGAGAAGTATTCCACTTTTAAATCGGGTAAAAATTTCAAAAGTTTGGGCTAAGCAGTGCTGGGATCTTGTCACTTTTCTGCAAACCCATTTTTTGCAAATTTTGACAGGTCGGGGGTCATAAAAAACTACAAAATATTGACCAAAAATTCGAAAATAAACCAATAATGCAGCTAGATAGATATTTTAACAACAAATTCAGAGAGGTATTCCACTTTTAAATCGGGTAAAAATTTCAAAAGGTTTGGGATAAGCAGTGCTGGGATCTGGTCACTTTTCTGCAAACCCATTTTTTGCAAATTTTAACAAGTCGGGGGTCATAAAAAACTACAAAATATTGACCAAAAATTCGAAAATAAACCAATAATGCAGCTAGATAGATATTTTAATAACAAATTCAGAGAGGTATTCCACTTTTAAATCGGGTAAAAATTTCAAAAGTTATGGGCTAAGCAGTGCTGGGTTCTGGTCACTTTTCTGCAAACCCATTTTTTGCAAATTTTGACAGGTCGGGGGTCATAAAAAATTACAAAATATTGACCAAAAATTCGAAAATAAACCAATAATGCAGCTAGATAGATATTCGAATAACAAATTCAGAGAGGTATTCCACTTTTAAATCGGGTAAAAATTTCAAAAGTTATGGGATAAGCAGTGCTGGGATCTGGTCACTTTTCTGCAAACCCATTTTTTTGCAAATTTTGACAGGTCATAAAAAATTACAAAATATTGACCAAAAATTCGAAAATAAACCAATAATGCAGCTAGATAGATATTTTAACAACAAATTCAGAGAGATATTCCACTTTTAAATCGGGTAAAAATTTCAAAAGTTTGGGCTAAGCAGTGCTGGGATCTGGTCACTTTTCTGCAAACCCATTTTTTGCAAATTTTGACAGGTCGGGGGTCATAAAAAATGACGAAACATTGACCAAAAATTCGAAAATAAACCAATGATGTAGCTAGATAGATATTTTAATAACAAATTCAGAGAGGCATTCCACTTTTAAATCGGGTAAAAATTTCAAAAGTTATGGGCTAAGCAGTGCTGGGATCTGGTCACTTTTCTGCAAACACATTTTTTGCAAATCTTGACAGGTCGGGGGTCATAAAAAATTACAAAATATTGACCAAAAATTCGAAAATAAACCAATAATGCAGCTAGATAGATATTTTAACAACAAATTCAGAGAGGTATTCCACTTTTAAATCGGGTAAAAATTTCAAAAGTTATGGGCTAAGCAGTGCTGGGTTCTGGTCACTTTTCTGCAAACCCATTTTTTGCAAATTTTGACAGGTCGGGGGTCATAAAAAATTACAAAATATTGACCAAAAATTCGAAAATAAACCAATAATGCAGCTAGATAGATATTCGAATAACAAATTCAGAGAGGTATTCCACTTTTAAATCGGGTAAAAATTTCAAAAGTTATGGGCTAAGCAGTGCTGGGTTCTGGTCACTTTTCTGCAAACCCATTTTTTGAAAATTTTGACAGGTCGGGGGTCATAAAAAATTGCAAAATATTGACCAAAAATTCGAAAATAAACCAATAATGCAGCTAGATAGATATTCGAATAACAAATTCAGAGAGGTATTCCACTTTAAAATCGGGTAAAAATTTCACATGTTATGGGCTAAGCAGTGCTGGGATCTGGTCACTTTTCTGTAAACCCATTTTTGTGCAAATTTTGACAGGTCGGGGGTCATAAAAAATTACAAAATATTGACCAAAAATTCGAAAATAAACCAATAATGCAGATAGATAGATATGTTAACAACAAATTCAGAGAAGTATTCCACTTTTAAATCGGGTAAAAATTTCAAAAGTTTGGGCTAAGCAGTGCTAGGATCTGGTCACTTTTCTGCAAACACATTTTTTGCAAATCTTGACAGGTCGGGGGTCATAAAAAATTACAAAATATAAGCAGTGCTGGGATCTGGTCACTTTTCTGCAAACCCATTTTTTTTGCAAATTTTGACAGGTCGGGGGTCATAAAAAATTACAAAATATTGACCAAAAATTCGAAAATAAACCAATAATGCAGCTAGATAGATATTTTAACAACAAATTCAGAGAGGTATTCCACTTTTAAATCGGGTAAAAATTTCAAAAGTTTGGGCTAAGCAGTGCTGGGATCTGGTCACTTTTCTGCAAACCCATTTTTTGCAAATTTTGACAGGTCGAGGGTCATAAAAAATTACAAAATATTGACCAAAAATTCGAAAATAAACCAATAATGCAGCTAGATAGATATTTTAACAACAAATTCAGAGAGGTATTCCACTTTTAAATCGGGTAAAAATTTCAAAAGGTTTGGGATAAGCAGTGCTGGGATCTGGTCACTTTTCTGCAAACCCATTTTTTGCAAATTTTGACAGGTCGGGGGTCATAAAAAACTACAAAATATTGACCAAAAATTCGAAAATAAACCAATAATGCAGCTAGATAGATATTTTAATAACAAATTCAGAGAGGTATTCCACTTTTAAATCGGGTAAAAATTTCAAAAGTTATGGGCTAAGCAGTGCTGGGTTCTGGTCACTTTTCTGCAAACCCATTTTTTGCAAATTTTGACAGGTCGGGGGTCATAAAAAATTACAAAATATTGACCAAAAATTCGAAAATAAACCAATAATGCAGCTAGATAGATATTCGAATAACAAATTCAGAGAGGTATTCCACTTTTAAATCGGGTAAAAATTTCAAAAGTTATGGGATAAGCAGTGCTGGGATCTGGTCACTTTTCTGCAAACCCATTTTTTTGCAAATTTTGACAGGTCATAAAAAATTACAAAATATTGACCAAAAATTCGAAAATAAACCAATAATGCAGCTAGATAGATATTTTAACAACAAATTCAGAGAGGTGATCCACTTTTAAATCGGGTAAAAATTTCAAAAGTTTGGGCTAAGCAGTGCTGGGATCTGGTCACTTTTCTGCAAACCCATTTTTTGCAAATTTTGACAGGTCGGGGGTCATAAAAAATGACGAAACATTGACCAAAAATTCGAAAATAAACCAATGATGTAGCTAGATAGATATTTTAATAACAAATTCAGAGAGGCATTCCACTTTTAAATCGGGTAAAAATTTCAAAAGTTATGGGCTAAGCAGTGCTGGGATCTGGTCACTTTTCTGCAAACACATTTTTTGCAAATCTTGACAGGTCGGGGGTCATAAAAAATTACAAAATATTGACCAAAAATTCGAAAATAAACCAATAATGCAGCTAGATAGATATTTTAACAACAAATTCAGAGAGGTATTCCACTTTTAAATCGGGTAAAAATTTCAAAAGTTATGGGCTAAGCAGTGCTGGGTTCTGGTCACTTTTCTGCAAACCCATTTTTTGCAAATTTTGACAGGTCGGGGGTCATAAAAAATTACAAAATATTGACCAAAAATTCGAAAATAAACCAATAATGCAGCTAGATAGATATTCGAATAACAAATTCAGAGAGGTATTCCACTTTTAAATCGGGTAAAAATTTCAAAAGTTATGGGCTAAGCAGTGCTGGGTTCTGGTCACTTTTCTGCAAACCCATTTTTTGAAAATTTTGACAGGTCGGGGGTCATAAAAAATTGCAAAATATTGACCAAAAATTCGAAAATAAACCAATAATGCAGCTAGATAGATATTCGAATAACAAATTCAGAGAGGTATTCCACTTTAAAATCGGGTAAAAATTTCACATGTTATGGGCTAAGCAGTGCTGGGATCTGGTCACTTTTCTGTAAACCCATTTTTGTGCAAATTTTGACAGGTCGGGGGTCATAAAAAATTACAAAATATTGACCAAAAATTCGAAAATAAACCAATAATGCAGATAGATAGATATGTTAACAACAAATTCAGAGAAGTATTCCACTTTTAAATCGGGTAAAAATTTCAAAAGTTTGGGCTAAGCAGTGCTAGGATCTGGTCACTTTTCTGCAAACACATTTTTTGCAAATCTTGACAGGTCGGGGGTCATAAAAAATTACAAAATATTGACCAAAAATTCGAAAATAAACCAATAATGCAGCTAGATAGATATTTTAACAACAAATTCAGAGAGGTATTCCACTTTTAAATCGGGTAAAAATTTCAAAAGTTATGGGCTAAGCAGTGCTGGGTTCTGGTCACTTTTCTGCAAACCCATTTTTTGCAAATTTTGACAGGTCGGGGGTCATAAAAAATTACAAAATATTGACCAAAAATTCGAAAATAAACCAATAATGCAGCTAGATAGATATTCGAATAACAAATTCAGAGAGGTATTCCACTTTTAAATCGGGTAAAAATTTCAAAAGTTATGGGATAAGCAGTGCTGGGATCTGGTCACTTTTCTGCAAACCCATTTTTTTGCAAATTTTGACAGGGGGGTCATAAAAAATTACAAAATATTGACCAAAAATTCGAAAATAAACCAATAATGCAGCTAGATAGATATTTTAACAACAAATTCAGAGAGGTATTCCACTTTTAAATCGGGTAAAAATTTCAAAAGTTATGGGCTAAGCAGTGCTGGGTTCTGGTCACTTTTCTGCAAACCCATTTTTTGCAAATTTTGACAGGTCGGGGGTCATAAAAAATTACAAAATATTGACCAAAAATTCGAAAATAAACCAATAATGCAGCTAGATAGATATTCGAATAACAAATTCAGAGAGGTATTCCACTTTTAAATCGGGTAAAAATTTCAAAAGTTTGGGCTAAGCAGTGCTGGGATCTGGTCACTTTTCTGCAAACCCATTTTTTGCAAATTTTGACAGGTCGGGGGTCATAAAAAATGACGAAACATTGACCAAAAATTCGAAAATAAACCAATGATGTAGCTAGATAGATATTTTAATAACAAATTCAGAGAGGCATTCCACTTTTAAATCGGGTAAAAATTTCAAAAGTTATGGGCTAAGCAGTGCTGGGATCTGGTCACTTTTCTGCAAACACATTTTTTGCAAATCTTGACAGGTCGGGGGTCATAAAAAATTACAAAATATTGACCAAAAATTCGAAAATAAACCAATAATGCAGCTAGATAGATATTTTAACAACAAATTCAGAGAGGTATTCCACTTTTAAATCGGGTAAAAATTTCAAAAGTTATGGGCTAAGCAGTGCTGGGTTCTGGTCACTTTTCTGCAAACCCATTTTTTGCAAATTTTGACAGGTCGGGGGTCATAAAAAATTACAAAATATTGACCAAAAATTCGAAAATAAACCAATAATGCAGCTAGATAGATATTCGAATAACAAATTCAGAGAGGTATTCCACTTTTAAATCGGGTAAAAATTTCAAAAGTTATGGGCTAAGCAGTGCTGGGTTCTGGTCACTTTTCTGCAAACCCATTTTTTGAAAATTTTGACAGGTCGGGGGTCATAAAAAATTGCAAAATATTGACCAAAAATTCGAAAATAAACCAATAATGCAGCTAGATAGATATTCGAATAACAAATTCAGAGAGGTATTCCACTTTAAAATCGGGTAAAAATTTCACATGTTATGGGCTAAGCAGTGCTGGGATCTGGTCACTTTTCTGTAAACCCATTTTTGTGCAAATTTTGACAGGTCGGGGGTCATAAAAAATTACAAAATATTGACCAAAAATTCGAAAATAAACCAATAATGCAGATAGATAGATATGTTAACAACAAATTCAGAGAAGTATTCCACTTTTAAATCGGGTAAAAATTTCAAAAGTTTGGGCTAAGCAGTGCTAGGATCTTGTCACTTTTCTGCAAACCCATTTTTTGCAAATTTTGACAGGTCGGGGGTCATAAAAAACTACAAAATATTGACCAAAAATTCGAAAATAAACCAATGATGTAGCTAGGTAGATATTTTAATAACAAATTCAGAGAGGCATTCCACTTTTAAATCGGGTAAAAATTTCAAAAGTTATGGGATAAGCAGTGCTGGGATCTGGTCACTTTTCTGCAAACCCATTTTTTTTGCAAATTTTGACAGGTCGGGGGTCATAAAAAATTACAAAATATTGACCAAAAATTCGAAAATAAACCAATAATGCAGCTAGATAGATATTTTAATAACAAATTCAGAGAGGCATTCCACTTTTAAATCGGGTAAAAATTTCAAAAGTTATGGGATAAGCAGTGCTGGGATCTGGTCACTTTTCTGCAAACCCATTTTTTTTGCAAATTTTGACAGGTCGGGGGTCATAAAAAATTACAAAATATTGACCAAAAATTCGAAAATAAACCAATAATGCAGCTAGATAGATATTTTAATAACAAATTCAGAGAGGTATTCCACTTTTAAATCGGGTAAAAATTTCAAAAGTTTGGGCTAAGCAGTGCTGGGATCTAGTCACTTTTCTGCAAACCCATTTTTTGCAAATTTTGACAGGTCGGGGGTCATAAAAAATGACGAAACATTGACCAAAAATTCGAAAATAAACCAATGATGTAGCTAGATAGATATTTTAATAACAAATTCAGAGAGGCATTCCACTTTTAAATCGGGTAAAAATTTCAAAAGTTATGGGATAAGCAGTGCTGGGATCTGGTCACTTTTCTGCAAACCCATTTTTTTTGCAAATTTTGACAGGTCGGGGGTCATAAAAAATTACAAAATATTGACCAAAAATTCGAAAATAAACCAATAATGCAGCTAGATAGATATTTTAACAACAAATTCAGAGAGGTATTCCACTTTTAAATCGGGTAAAAATTTCAAAATTTTGGGCTAAGCAGTGCTGGGATCTTGTCACTTTTCTGCAAACCCATTTTTTGCAAATTTTGACAGGTCGAGGGTCATAAAAAATTACAAAATATTGACCAAAAATTCGAAAATAAACCAATAATGCAGCTAGATAGATATTTTAACAACAAATTCAGAGAGGTATTCCACTTTTAAATCGGGTAAAAATTTCAAAAGTTTGGGATAAGCAGCGCTGGGATCTGGTCACTTTTCTGCAAACCCATTTTTTGCAAATTTTGACAGGTCGGGGGACATAAAAAATTAAAAATATTGACCAAAAATTCGAAAATAAACCAATAATGCAGCTAGATAGATATTTTAATAGCAAATTCAGAGAGGTATTCCACTTTTAAATCGGTTAAAAATTTCAAAAGGTTTGGGATAAGCAGTGCTGGGATCTGGTCACTTTTCTGCAAACCCATTTTTTGCAAATTTTAACAAGTCGGGGGTCATAAAAAACTACAAAATATTGACCAAAAATTCGAAAATAAACCAATAATGCAGCTAGATAGATATTTTAATAACAAATTCAGAGAGGTATTCCACTTTTAAATCGGGTAAAAATTTCAAAAGTTATGGGCTAAGCAGTGCTGGGATCTTGTCACTTTTCTGCAAACCCATTTTTTGCAAATTTTGTCAGGTCGGGGGTCATAAAAAATTACAAAATATTGACCAAAAATTCGAAAATAAACCAATAATGCAGCTAGATAGATATTCGAATAACAAATTCAGAGAGGTATTCCACTTTTAAATCGGGTAAAAATTTCAAAAGTTATGGGCTAAGCAGTGCTGGGTTCTGGTCACTTTTCTGCAAACCCATTTTTTGAAAATTTTGACAGGTCGGGGGTCATAAAAAATTACAAAATATTGACCAAAAATTCGAAAATAAACCAATAATGCAGCTAGATAGATATTCGAATAACAAATTCAGAGAGGTATTCCACTTTAAAATCGGGTAAAAATTTCTCATGTTATGGGCTAAGCAGTGCTGGGATCTGGTCACTTTTCTGTAAACCCATTTTTTGTGCAAATTTTGACAGGTCGGCGGTCATAAAAAATTACAAAATATTGACCAAAAATTCGAAAATAAACCAATAATGCAGCTAGATAGATATTTTAATAACAAATTCAGAGAGGCATTCCACTTTTAAATCGGGTAAAAATTTCAAAAGTTATGGGCTAAGCAGTGCTGGGATCTTGTCACTTTTCTGCAAACCCATTTTTTGCAAATTTTGTCAGGTCGGGGGTCATAAAAAATTACAAAATATTGACCAAAAATTCGAAAATAAACCAATAATGCAGCTAGATAGATATTCGAATAACAAATTCAGAGAGGTATTCCACTTTTAAATCGGGTAAAAATTTCAAAAGTTTGGGCTAAGCAGTGCTGGGATCTTGTCACTTTTCTGCAAACCCATTTTTTTGCAAATTTTGACAGGTCGGGGGTCATAAAAAACTACAAAATATTGACCAAAAATTCGAAAATAAACCAATGATGTAGCTAGATAGATATTTTAATAACAAATTCAGAGAGGCATTCCACTTTTAAATCGGGTAAAAATTTCACATGTTATGGGCTAAGTAGTGCTGGGATCTGGTCACTTTTCTGCAAACCCATTTTTTTTGCAAATTTTGACAGGTCGGGGGTCATAAAAAATTACAAAATATTGACCAAAAATTCGAAAATAAACCAATGATGTAGCTAGATAGATATTTTAATAACAAATTCAGAGAGGCATTCCACTTTTAAATCGGGTAAAAATTTCACATGTTATGGGCTAAGTAGTGCTGGGATCTGGTCACTTTTCTGCAAACCCATTTTTTTTGCAAATTTTGACAGGTCGGGGGTCATAAAAAATTACAAAATATTGACCAAAAATTCGAAAATAAACCAATAATGCAGCTAGATAGATATTTTAATAACAAATTCAGAGAGGCATTCCACTTTTAAATCGGGTAAAAATTTCAAAAGTTATGGGCTAAGCAGTGCTGGGATCTTGTCACTTTTCTGCAAACCCATTTTTTGCAAATTTTGTCAGGTCGGGGGTCATAAAAAATTACAAAATATTGACCAAAAATTCGAAAATAAACCAATAATGCAGCTAGATAGATATTCGAATAACAAATTCAGAGAGGTATTCCACTTTTAAATCGGGTAAAAATTTCAAAAGTTATGGGCTAAGCAGTGCTGGGTTCTGGTCACTTTTCTGCAAACCCATTTTTTGAAAATTTTGACAGGTCGGGGGTCATAAAAAATTACAAAATATTGACCAAAAATTCGAAAATAAACCAATAATGCAGCTAGATAGATATTCGAATAACAAATTCAGAGAGGTATTCCACTTTAAAATCGGGTAAAAATTTCTCATGTTATGGGCTAAGCAGTGCTGGGATCTGGTCACTTTTCTGTAAACCCATTTTTGTGCAAATTTTGACAGGTCGGCGGTCATAAAAAATTACAAAATATTGACCAAAAATTCGAAAATAAACCAATAATGCAGATAGATAGATATGTTAACAACAAATTCAGAGAAGTATTCCACTTTTAAATCGGGTAAAAATTTCAAAAGTTTGGGCTAAGCAGTGCTGGGATCTTGTCACTTTTCTGCAAACCCATTTTTTGCAAATTTTGACAGGTCGGGGGTCATAAAAAACTACAAAATATTGACCAAAAATTCGAAAATAAACCAATGATGTAGCTAGATAGATATTTTAATAACAAATTCAGAGAGGCATTCCACTTTTAAATCGGGTAAAAATTTCACATGTTATGGGCTAAGTAGTGCTGGGATCTGGTCACTTTTCTGCAAACCCATTTTTTTGCAAATTTTGACAGGTCGGGGGTCATAAAAAATTACAAAATATTGACCAAAAATTCGAAAATAAACCAATAATGCAGCTAGATAGATATTTTAACAACAAATTCAGAGAGGTATTCCACTTTTAAATCGGGTAAAAATTTCAAAAGTTTGGGCTAAGCAGTGCTGGGATCTGGTCACTTTTCTGCAAACCCATTTTTTTGCAAATTTTGACAGGTCGGGGGTCATAAAAAATTACAAAATATTGACCAAAAATTCGAAAATAAACCAATAATGCAGCTAGATAGATATTTTAACAACAAAATCAGAGAGGTATTCCACTTTTAAATCGGGTAAAAATTTCAAAAGTTATGGGCTAAGCAGTGCTGGGATCTGGTCACTTTTCTGCAAACCCATTTTTTGCAAATTTTGACAGGTCGGGGGTCATAAAAAATTACAAAATATTGACCAAAAATTCGAAAATAAACCAATAATGCAGCTAGATAGATATTTTAATAACAAATTCAGAGAGGTATTCCACTTTTAAATCGGGTAAAAATTTCAAAAGTTAAGGGCTAAGCAGTGCTGGGTTCTGGTCACTTTTCTGCAAACCCATTTTTTGAAAATTTTGACAGGTCGGGGGTCATAAAAAATTAAAAAATATTGACCAAAAATTCGAAAATAAACCAATAATGCAGCTAGATAGATATTCGAATAACAAATTCAGAGAGGTATTCCACTTTTAAATCGGGTAAAAATTTCACATGTTATGGGCTAAGTAGTGCTGGGATCTGGTCACTTTTCTGTAAACCCATTTTATTTGCAAATTTTGACAGGTCGGGGGTCATAAAAAATTACAAAATATTGACCAAAAATTCGAAAATAAACCAATAATGCAGATAGATAGATATGTTAACAACAAATTCAGAGAGGTATTCCACTTTTAAATCGGGTAAAAATTTCAAAAGTTTGGGCTAAGCAGTGCTGGGATCTGGTCACTTTTCTGCAAACCCATTTTTTGCAAATTTTGACAGGTCGGGAGTCATAAAAAACTACAAAATATTGACCAAAAATTCGAAAATAAACCAATGATGCAGCTAGATAGATATTTTAATAACAAATTCAGAGAGGTATTCCACTTTTAAATCGGGTAAAAATTTCAAAAGTTTGGGCTAAGCAGTGCTGGGATCTGGTCACTTTTCTGCAAACCCATTTTTTGCAAATTTTGACAGGTCGGGGGTCATAAAAAATGACGAAACATTGACCAAAAATTCGAAAATAAACCAATGATGTAGCTAGATAGATATTTTAATAACAAAT
>NW_025064746.1:0-3601 GCF_018152265.1 Drosophila ficusphila
ACCCGATTTAAAAGTGGAATACCTCTCTGAATTTGTTATTCGAATATCTATCTAGCTGCATTATTGGTTTATTTTCGAAATTTTTGGTCAATATTTTGTAATTTTTTATGACCCCGACCTGTCAAAATTTGCAAAAAATGGGTTTGCAGAAAAGGGACCAGATCCCAGCACTGCTTAGCCCAAACTTTTGAAATTTTTACCCGATTTAAAAGTGGAATACCTCTCTGAATTTGTTATTAAAATATCTATCTAGCTGCATTATTGGTTTATTTTCGAATTTTTGGTCAATATTTTGTAATTTTTTATGACTCCCTGACCTGTCAAAATTTGGCAAAAAATGGGTTTGGCAGAAAAGTGACCAGATCCCAGCACTGCTTAGCCCATAACTTTTGGAAATTTTTACCCGATTTAAAAGTGGAATACCTCTCTGAATTTGTTATTAAAATATCTATCTAGCTGCATTATTGGTTTATTTTCGAATTTTTGGTCAATATTTTGTAATTTTTTATGACCCCCGACCTGTCAAAATTTGCAAAAAATGGGTTTGCAGAAAAGTGACCAGATCCCAGCACTGCTTAGCCCATAACTTTTGAAATTTTTACCCGATTTAAAAGTGGAATACCTCTCTGAATTTGTTATTAAAATATCTATCTAGCTGCATTATTGGTTTATTTTCGAATTTTTGGTCAATATTTTGTAGTTTTTTATGACCCCGACCTGTCAAAATTTGCAAAAATGGGTTTGCAGAAAAGTGACCAGATCCCAGCACTGCTTAGCCCAAACTTTTGAAATTTTTACCCGATTTAAAAGTGGAATACCTCTCTGAATTTGTTATTAAAATATCTATCTAGCTGCATTATTGGTTTATTTTCGAATTTTTGGTCAATATTTTGTAATTTTTTATGACCCTCGACCTGTCAAAATTTGCAAAAAATGGGTTTGCAGAAAAGTGACCAGATCCCAGCACTGCTTAGCCCAAACTTTTGAAATTTTTACCCGATTTAAAAGTGGAATACCTCTCTGAATTTGTTATTAAAATATCTATCTAGCTGCATTATTGGTTTATTTTCGAATTTTTTGGTCAATATTTTGTAATTTTTTATGACCTCGACCTGTCAAAATTTGCAAAAAATGGGTTTGCAGAAAAGTGACCAGATCCCAGCACTGCTTAGCCCATAACTTTTGAAATTTTTACCCGATTTAAAAGTGGAATACCTCTCTGAATTTGTTATTAAAATATCTATCTAGCTGCATTATTGGTTTATTTTCGAATTTTTGGTCAATATTTTGTAATTTTTTATGACCCTCGACCTGTCAAAATTTGCAAAAAATGGGTTTGCAGAAAAGTGACCAGATCCCAGCACTGCTTAGCCCATAACTTTTGAAATTTTTACCTCGATTTAAAAGTGGAATACCCTCTGAATTTGTTATTAAAATATCTATCTAGCTGCATTATTGGTTTATTTTCGAATTTTTGGTCAATATTTTGTAGTTTTTTATGACCCCCGACCTGTCAAAATTTGCAAAAATGGGTTTGCAGAAAAGTGACCAGATCCCAGCACTGCTTAGCCCATAACTTTTGAAATTTTTACCCGATTTAAAAGTGGAATACCCTCTGAATTTGTTATTAAAATATCTATCTAGCTGCATTATTGGTTTATTTTCGAATTTTTGGTCAATATTTTGTAATTTTTTATGACTCGACCTGTCAAAATTTGCAAAAAATGGGTTTGCAGAAAAGTGACAAGATCCCAGCACTGCTTAGCCCATAACTTTTGAAATTTTTACCCGATTTAAAAGTGGAATACCTCTCTGAATTTGTTATTAAAATATCTATCTAGCTGCATTATTGGTTTATTTTCGAATTTTTGGTCAATATTTTGTAATTTTTTATGACCCTCGACCTGTCAAAATTTGCAAAAATGGGTTTGCAGAAAAGTGACCAGATCCCAGCACTGCTTAGCCCAAACTTTTGAAATTTTTACCCGATTTAAAAGTGGAATACCTCTCTGAATTTGTTATTAAAATATCTATCTAGCTGCATTATTGGTTTATTTTCGAATTTTTGGTCAATATTTTGTAATTTTTTATGACCCTCGACCTGTCAAAATTTGCAAAAAATGGGTTTGCAGAAAAGTGACAAGATCCCAGCACTGCTTAGCCCATAACTTTTGAAATTTTTACCCGACTTAAAAGTGGAATACCTCTCTGAATTTGTTATTAAAATATCTATTTAGCTGCATTATTGGTTTATTTTCGAATTTTTGGTCAATATTTTGTAGTTTTTTATGACCCCCGACCTGTCAAAATTTGCAAAAAATGGGTTTGCAGAAAAGTGACCAGATCCCAGCACTGCTTAGCCCATAACTTTTGAAATTTTTACCCGATTTAAAAGTGGAATACCTCTCTGAATTTGTTATTAGAATATCTATCTAGCTGCATTATTGGTTTATTTTCGAATTTTTGGTCAATATTTTGTAATTTTTTATGACCCCCGACCTGTCAAAATTTGCAAAAAAATGGGTTTTCAGAAAAGTGACCAGATCCCAGCACTGCTTAGCCCACAACTTTTGAAATTTTTACCCGATTTAAAAGAGGAATACCTCTCTGAATTTCTTATTAAAATATCTATCTAGCTGCATTATTGGTTTATTTTCGAATTTTTGGTCAATATTTTGTAATTTTTTATGACCCCCGACCTGTCAAAATTTGCAAAAAATGGGTTTGCAGAAAAGAGACAAGATCCCAGCACTGCTTAGCCCAAACTTTTGAAATTTTTACCTGATTTAAAAGTGGAATACCTCTCTGAATTTGTTATTAAAATATCTATCTAGCTGCATTATTGGTTTATTTTCGAATTTTTTGGTCAATATTTTGTAATTTTTTATGACCCCCGACCTGTCAAAATTTGCAAAAATGGGTTTGCAGAAAAGTGACAAGATCCCAGCACTGCTTAGCCCAAACTTTTGAAATTTTTACCCGATTTAAAAGTGGAATACCTCTCTGAATTTGTTGTTAAAATATCTATCTAGCTGCATTATTGGTTTATTTTCGAATTTTTGGTCAATATTTTGTAATTTTTTATGACCCCCGACCTGTCAAAATTTGCAAAAAAATGGGTTTGCAGAAAAGTGACAAGATCCCAGCACTGCTTAGCCCAAACTTTTGAAATTTTTACCCGATTTAAAAGTGGAATACCTCTCTGAATTTGTTATTAAAATATCTATCTAGCTGCATTATTGGTTTATTTTCGAATTTTTGGTTGATATTTTGTAATTTTTTATGACCTCGACCTGTCAAAATTTGCAAAAAATGGGTTTGCAAAAAAGTGACCAGAACCCAGCACTGCTTAGCCCAAACTTTTGAAATTTTTACCCGACTTAAAAGGGGGATAATACCTCTCTGAATTTGTTGTTTGAATATCTGTCTAGCTGCATTATTGGTTTATTTTCGAACTTTTGGTCAATATTTTGTAGTTTTTTATGACCCTGACTCGTCAAAATTTGCAAAAAATGGGTTTGCAGAAAAGTGACCAGATCCCAGCACTGCTTAGCCTCCATAACTTTTTGAAATTTTTACCTGACTTAAAAGTGGAATACCT
>NW_025064747.1:0-4195 GCF_018152265.1 Drosophila ficusphila
GTTACGTATTGCTAGCAAACATCTTATAAGACGCAGTTGAATTAAATTCACAACTTTCCTCAAGTGGATACTAAGTTTTAACTAGCTGAATATTGAGTTGGATTGCTCGTGGATTGGGGGCGTAAAAGAGCGAATAGAGGCCATATAACTCGGCAGGTTAACCTTTATGTGTGAAACTTAAAAGCGACTCGAGACCCAAAGCGAATTTTGCCGAGAGGCGAGGAGAGGAGCGAGTGGAGTGGAATGGAGCTCAGCTTGCTGTACAACATCGTCTTATAATTTTTATATGACATTTTTATGCCTTCTTTTGTTCGAAAACTTACACGTGCCATGGCGCCTTACAGCTCCCTCCCCGTGCCACGCCCTCCTCTTTGGAAAAAGGCAAGCTGCGACTATGATGGCCCCTCGACTTGCGAGTCGAGCTCCACAACTCTTTAATTGCTGGGCTCCATCATTACAATCGCCTTGCCACTCTGACGTGACCAACCTGTGGGGCCCAAAAGGAAAGGAAAAGGGGGGAAGGGAAATGGGAGGGGGAAAATGGTTAAGGGGTCTGCACACGCAATTATTTACTTGAGCCGTAAGAACTGTAGTTAAGGAAGTCAACTGCGAAAGCATTTGGGGAAAAGTTTAATGCTTAAATTATGAGCTTCTCCTTGTCACTTGCTCTACAGCTCCAAAAGAGTTGACAGTCACTTTTTGTTGAAAATGAGACAGTAATTTGCCAAAATGTGCATGACTAGAACGGCTTTCTCCAGGGGGCATGTCCTTTCCCCTCCCCTTTCCTACTTTCTCTCCTCAAGTGGAAAGTGGGAAGAGGGTCCAGTTGGGTTTTCTTTTGGGTTGACGATAAGTCGTCGTCACTTGCATTACCAAAATTGAAACTTTGCACACTTTTATGCGAATGTGGAGAAAGAGGAGGTGAAGGGGGTGGAGAAAAGAGCAGACGGAGCAATGCCAGTCGACCCATAAATGTCACTTTGTAACGACGACAACGAGGACTACTTAAATTAAAGCATAATTAAATTAATAATCCCATTTGGAGTGCAGCCAAGCATTTGAAGCCGAAGCCAAGTCGAACCCAAAATCCTTGGCAACCCAAGTGTGAGCTTGTGTGCGTTTCGTGGCGGCTGAGTTCATATAAAAGAACTACGCGAGTGTAAGTGTGTATATATGAGTGTGTGTATGTGTGTTTGAGCGGAAGTTGCAAGAATATGAAAATGACTGCGCTAGCGGAAGTGCAGGCTGTGTGGCGTGCCACATGTGTGCCGCGTCCGAACTAGCGAAAACCCGTCACCAATGTCTTGCCACATAACCAGGTGAACGAATCGGGTGCAACTTGGCCAGAGTTTTCTTTCATCAACAATTATTTTCACTCCTTTTCCTTTGAAAATAACTAAATAGTGGTGCTTCAAGCTATTGGGTTACTTAAGACGGAAGAAAATGTTAAAAACTTCTATAATTTGAACTTCTAATAAAGTATTTAACTTTTTGTTTTTTTTATTTAGCTGCTCTTAAAAAACTGGGAATTTTAGCTAATACAAAGTCGCAAAGGATTGGCCAAAAATTTAGCAACATTTTAGATTTTCCGTTTCAATCAGAAGAGCACAGATGCACAGAAAATTCCAAATTTAGGAGTTGTTTTGTTAGAAACCAGTTTGCATTTGTTGGATGTTGTTATCTGTAGAAAAGAGCTTGAATGTTGAATATGATTTTGGATTCAGTTTAGTTTAGTTTAGTTAGAGCAACAAAGCTATGAAGCTTAAGGGGTTATATACCTTTTTGAGCGAAAAAAATGAGGGAACTTTGGTTTTTTTCAGGTGTGTAGCAATTATTTTATGATACTGAGGTTATTATTTATTGATAGTACATGTTTTTATAGACACAACAAACGTTTGTTCTTAAAAAATATAAATAACTTTCGAAGTTATGGCAATTCTCCTCATAACCCTTTTTTGTTATAGCGGCTTGCGGTGACCACGATGGAAGTCCAGCGGGTCAACCAAAAATCAATAAACCAAAATTTTTTTTATTAGTTTAGTATTATATCTAGTTCGTCATTGAATTACTTTAAGAATATTTGGTTTTTTCTGCATACAGTAACAATTTTTTCAAAAATTGATTTTTTTCGAGCTCTAAAAATTTTATTAAAAATTTTTATCTGCAAAATCGAAATTGGCGCTTAAAAACTGATTCAATGACGAACTCGGGACAATCATTACGAATATTTAAAAAAAAATTGAAGAAGATCGGATCAAATAGTTCTTGTGCAATCGCGGTCACAGCAAAGGCACTTTTGGAAAAAAACGACTTTGAGATAATCGCATTCAAAGTTTTACGTTGCGTTACAAAGAGTGACGAACCGCGCCTCAAAACGCTGTTTTCCTATCGAACTATTATTCGGATCTCTTCAAAAATTTGGGAAAATGTTCTCTAGGGGATATACTTTAGGATTCAGCTAAAAAAATTTTTCGTTTTTTTTTGAAAAAAAAAAAGGTATATAACCCTTAAGCTCATCGTTTTTAAGCAGTATTGCTAGAAAAACGAACTTTCTTGTTAATAGGCTTTAAGGCCTAGGAAGAACTCCTAGGTCAAACCCCTTTTTTGTTAAATAAAATTTCTCGTAAAACATTCACCTCGCTCAACGGCCGGTCTCCTTGCTAGCCTGTCCATTTGTTTATATTTCTTTTTATGATCGCTTGAAAGAATTTTTAATTTTCATAAGAGTGGCACACGCACGCAGAGACAAGGCCAAAAGACGGGGAGAATGACTTACATTCGGGACAGAGAGACGAGTTCAGAGCGCCCAGATGTATGCTAGCTTAATTTTTATTGCTACAGCCATCCTGCACGCAAAGTCCCAGCGGGAAAAAAACCTGTGGAAAATATGCTTCTTTCCTCTGCTTTCTTCATACAAAAATGTGTGGAAACCTCCTCTACCCCTTCCTTTTCTGCCTCTCTCCTTGCCAAATACACGGGGTGACACAAAGGCAGGGGTAGAGGAGGTTTTCCAGTGGATCTACAGCTGCTCAAAGCAGGACAAAATCCACTGGATCTACAGCTGCCGAAAGCAGGGCAAAATCCACTGGATCTACAGCTGCCGAAAGCAGGGCAAAATCCACTGGTTTTTTGTCCTGAAAAAACCAGTGGAAATCCACTGGTTTTTGTACTGAAAAAAACCAGTGGAAATCCTGCTGCCTAACGCAGGACAAAATCCACTGGTTTTTGGCCTTCCCGCTTTTCAGAATTTCCACATGCAAAACAGCAATAAAAAAGAATACTTTTTAAATTGGTATATGCATTTATTAATCTATTTACAGTCCAAGGGCTTTATGACAAAAGTATTGTTGTATGTTTTATTTTTTGCCTTAGTGAACGGTGAACGCAGATCATCTTGATATGTCGTTTCTGAGTGACTCTGAAAATAAAAAACCATAATACATTAATATATTACATATTAATACAAATAATAAATATATAAAAAGTAATGGAAAAAATAGAGAAATTTAGAAAAATAAGTAATAAACATAGTAAAAAGCATGGGGACACAGGACTGTACTTACAAATGCTTCTGGATTGGCTTCGGCATCGGAGTCCAAATGGCCGAGTTCTTCAAATAATGAAATCGGAAATCCCCGCTTGCGCACGTTCAGATTTGCCATTAATATTGACATATGGGCCAGAATCTTTGATGTCGAATCTATTACAAATTTTATGAAAATAAACATTTGTTTGTTCTTGTGAAATTGAAAAATAAACTTAAATAAAAAAAACTTACTTACTTACTTGACAACCGCCTCTGGCGGCTAATATTTAGTTTTCGTAAAATGCTTATGTTCACCATATCCGTAACGCTGAAATAAGGATATACAAACAAAAATATTTATGTTATAACTTACCTTTATCTTTGTTTTTTGAATAAACTTAACTTTTTTTCACTTTTGACACATTTGCACGACATTTTATACTGATGTGACCGTGCATATTCTGAAGAAATACAATTAGTCACAACTTTGTTGTAACTTATGGTCATATTCAGAAACCCACCCCATTTAGCGGTCCGAAATTATTTACCCCTTCCCAACGCCTGCCAAAAGAAGTAGGTTTTCATCTATCCCTACCCCTACGCCTGCCAAAAGCAGTAGGTTTTCCACCGGTTTCGGACAAAAACCTACTTCCCACTTTCCCGCTGGGG
>NW_025064748.1:0-3471 GCF_018152265.1 Drosophila ficusphila
TATTTTAACAACAAATTGGGTAGAGGTATTCTAATTTTTAATCGGGTATAAAATTTCAAAAGTTTTGGGATAAGCAGTGCTTGGATCTCGTCACTTTTCTGCAAACCCATTTTTGCAAATTTTGACAGGTCGGGGGTCATAAAAAATTACAAAATATTGACCAAAAATTCGAAAATAAACCAATAATGCAGCTAGATAGATATTTTAACAACAAATTCAGAGAGGTATTCCACTTTTAAATCGGGTAAAAATTTCAAAAGTTTGGGCTAAGCAGTGCTAGGATCTGGTCACTTTTCTGCAAACCCATTTTTTGTAAATTTTGACAGGTCGGGGGTCATAAAAAACTACAAAATATTGACCAAAAAAATTCGAAAATAAACCAATAATGCAGCTAGATAGATATTTTAACAACAAATTCAGAGAGGTATTCCACTTTTAAATCGGGTAAAAGATTCAAAAGTTTGGGCTAAGCAGTGCTGGATCTTGTCACTTTTTCTGCAAACCCATTTTTTGCAAATTTTGACAGGTCGGGGGTCATAAAAACTACAAAATATTGACCAAAAATCCGAAAATAAACCAATAATGCAGCTAGATAGATATTTAAACAACAAATTCAGAGAGGTATTCCACTTTTAAATCGGGTAAAAGATTCAAAAGTTTGGGCTAAGCAGTGCTGATCTTGTCACTTTTCTGCAAACCCATTTTTTGCAAATTTTGACAGGTCGGGGGTCATAAAAAATAAAAAATATTGGACCAAAAATTCGAAAATAAACCAATAATGCAGCTAGATAGATATTTTAATAACAAATTCAGAGAGGTATTCCACTTTTAAATCGGGTAAAAATTTCAAAAGTTTGGGCTAAGCAGTGCTGGGATCTGGTCACTTTTCTGCAAACCCATTTTTTGCAAATTTTGACAGGTCGGGGGTCATAAAAACTACGAAACATTGACCAAAAATCGAAAATAAACCAATAATGCAGCTAGATAGATATTTTAATAACAAATTCAGAGAGGTATTCCACCTTTAAATCGGGTAAAAATTTCAAAAGGTTTGGGCTAAGCAGTGCTGGGATCTGGTCACTTTTCTGCAAAACCCATTTTTTGCAAATTTTGACAGGTCGGGGGTCATAAAAAATGACGAAACATTGATCAAAAAAATTCGAAAATAAACCAATGATGTAGCTAGATAGATATTTTAATAACAAATTCAGGGAGGCATTCCACTTTTAAATCGGGTATAAATTTCAAAAGTTTGGGCTAAGCAGTGCTGGGATCTGGTCACTTTTCTGCAAACCCATTTTTTGCAAATTTTGACAGGTCGGGGGTCATAAAAAATTACAAAATATTGACCAAAAAATTCGAAAATAAACCAATAATGCAGCTAGATAGATATTTTAACAATAAATTCAGAGAGGTATTCCACTTTTAAATCGGGTAAAAGATTCAAAAGTTTGGGCTAAGCAGTGCTGGGATCTTGTCACTTTTCTGCAAACCCATTTTTTTGCAAATTTTGACAGGTCGGGGTCATAAAAAATTAAAAAATATTGACCAAAAATTCGAAAATAAACCAATAATGCAGCTAGATAGATATTTTAATAGCAAATTCAGAGAGGTATTCCACTTTTAAATCGGGTAAAAATTTCAAAAGTTTGGGCTAAGCAGTGCTGGGATCTGGTCACTTTTCTGCAAACCCATTTTTTGCAAATTTTGACAAGTCGGGGGTCATAAAAAACTACAAAATATTGACCAAAAATTCGAAAATAAACCAATAATGCAGCTAGATAGATATTTTAACAACAAATTCAGAGAGGTATTCCACTTTTAAATCGGGTAGGATATTTCAAAAGTTTGGGCTAAGCAGTGCTGGGATCTTGTCACTTTTCTGCAAACCCATTTTGCAAATTTTGACAGGTCGGGGGTCATAAAAAATTACAAAATATTGACCAAAAATTCGAAAATAAACCAATAATGCAGCTAGATAGATATTTTAATAACAAATTCAGAGAGGTATTCCACTTTTAAATCGGGTAAAAATTTCAAAAGTTTGGGCTAAGCAGTGCTGGATCTTGTCACTTTTCTGCAAACCCATTTTTTGCAAATTTTGACAGGTCGGGGGTCATAAAAAACTACAAAATATTGACCAAAAATTCGAAAATAAACCAATAATGCAGCTAGATAGATATTTTAATAACAAATTCAGAGAGGTATTCCACTTTTAAATCGGGTAAAAATTTCAAAAGTTTGGGCTAAGCAGTGCTGGGATCTTGTCACTTTTCTGCAAACCCATTTTTTGCAAATTTTGACAGGTCGGGGGGTCATAAAAAATTACAAAATATTGACCAAAAATTCGAAAATAAACCAATAATGCAGCTAGATAGATATTTTAATAACAAATTCAGAGAGGTATTCCACTTTTAAATCGGGTAAAAATTTCAAAAGTTTGGGCTAAGCAGTGCTGGGATCTGGTCACTTTTCTGCAAACCCATTTTTTGCAAATTTTGACAGGTCGGGGTCATCAAAAATTACAAAATATTGACCAAAAATTCGAAAATAAACCAATAATGCAAATAGATGATATTTTAATAACAAATTCAGAGAGGTATTCCACTTTTAAATCGGGTGAAAATTTCCAAAGTTATGGGCTGGGCTGTGCTGGGATCTGGTCACTTTTCTGCAACCCATTTTTTGCAAATTTTGACAGGTCGGGGTCATAAAAAATGACGAAACATTGACCAAAAATTCGAAAATAAACCAATGATGTAGCTAGATAGATATTTTAATAACAAATTCAGAGAGGTATTCCACTTTTAAATCGGGTAAAAATTTCAAAAGTTTGGGATAAGCTTAGTGCTGGGATCTGGTCACTTTTCTGCAAACCCATTTTCCCCAAATTTTGACAGGTCGAGAGTCATAAAAAACTACAAAATATTGACCAAAAATTCGAAAATAAACCAATAATGCAGCTAGATAGAAATTCGAATAACAAATTCAGAGAGGTATTCCACTTTTAAATCGGGTAAAAATTTCAAAAGTTTGGGCTAAGCAGTGCTGGGATCTGGTCACTTTTCTGCAAACCATTTTTGCAAATTTTGACAGGTCAAGGGTCATAAAAAATGACGAAACATTGACCAAAAATTCGAAAATAAACCAATGATGTAGCTAGATAGATATTTTAATAACAAATTCAGAGAGGTATTCCACTTTTAAATCGGGTAAAAATTTCAAAAGTTTAGGTTAAGCAGTGCTGGGATCTGGTCACTTTCTGCAAACCCATTTTTTGCAAATTTTGACAGGTCAGAAGTCATAAAAAACTACAAAATATTGACCAAAAATTCGAAAATAAACCAATAATGCAGCTAGATAGATATTTTAACAACAAATTCGAAGCTTCCACTTTTAAATCGGGTAAAGATTCAAAAGTTTGGGCAAGCAGTGCTGGGATCTTGTCACTTTTCTGCAAACCCATTTTTT
>NW_025064749.1:0-1462 GCF_018152265.1 Drosophila ficusphila
ACGCAACATCGCATAAATTAGCATCGAAATCACTTGCGAATGAATTTTTATGTCGATGATTTATTAGCGGGAGCAGAAACGCCAGAGGAATTAGGGCTATTGCAGCAGGAGTTCGACTCTGTATTAAAACCATTTGGATTTGGTTTAGCCAAATGGTCTTCAAACTGCCAACAATTCCAAGTTTCTGATGCGTCCATTACAATTGGGTCGCAAGAAGACACCAAAACTTTGGGTTTGATTTTGGAATCCCAGAAGTGATGTGTTCAAATACTCCGCAGACCATCTTTCACTCGATTTTTGTGCCGACTAAGAGGTCTATTCTATCGTTTGTAGCACGTTTGTAAGGACCCACTTGGATTATTGTGTCCAATTGTTACTGTGCAAAAATTCTCATTCAAGAAATCTGGCTGCATAAGTTAGATTGGGATGAAGCATTGCCCACAGATCTAATTGAGCAATTTAAATTCGGTGACTACCTGCTTCTCGACTCTAGGCTCGCTTAACATACCTCGACATATCGGAATTAGGAAAATATTAAATACCAAATTCACGGATTCACCGATGCGTCAAGGAGAGCATACGGCTGCTGCATTTATGTCAGAATGGAGCATCGGAAGGGAACGCTTTACACGATTGCTCACAGCCAAGTCGAGAGTGGCATCCTCTCAAAACCAAGTCTGTGCCTCGGTTGGAATTATGCGCTGCTCACTTACTGGCGAAGCTATGGAGTGAAATCAGGGATCTGTTGAACTCACCAGTGGACGACGTTTTTCTTTGTGGTCGTACCTGAGGTGGTGCTGTATTGGATCAAGAAGCACCCATTATACCTAAATACATTTGTTGCGAATCGTGTAGCAGAAATTCAAGAATTGACTTCACAAGCTGTCTGGCGTCATGTGCCTGTCATCCGTGAATCCAGCGGACATCCTCACGTGGTTGCTCAACTAGTGGAGCTCAGGGAATCAATCTGGTTTACGGGCCCAAACTTCTCTACAGGAAAATAAAACCTCTTGGCCAGTAAACTACCACCTAGAACCCCCCAACGATCTCTGTGCTAGAGATGCGGAAGGGATGCCACAGTCTTGATCACGGCCGATGCACTGGATAATCCTTTTTTGAACCTCGCTGACCAAATTAAATCTTCGTCATATTTGAAAATTCTGCGCATCATATCATATATGCTCCGGATTTATCAATGGAAAATCGCGCAATCAAACAGACTTCACTTCGTGCTATCAGCGGAAGAACTGAGTTCAGCGTTTTTAGCAGTGGTGTCTCGCATTGCAGCGAATCGAGTTCGCGAAATGAAATTGCGAGGCTAAATAAATTCCGTTGACGTTACAACCAAGTTTTCAGAAACTAAATCCATTCTGTATCCTGATCAAGATGGCAAGCATGTGTGGTGGCTGCTTAGAGTCGGCGGCCGTTTGTTGAAAGCTCCTGTTCCACACAATGCTAAGTT
>NW_025064750.1:0-1056 GCF_018152265.1 Drosophila ficusphila
ACAAATATGGAAAATTATAACGATCACTTGAGAAAAGAACTGAAACAGAGCACACGCACTTATTAATACACATTGTCTGTCCCGTCCACTTATACAGAGTTGGCCTTCAATTATATTATTGATATATGCTCTGAAGTTGTGGCACAGGGCCACGATCGGTGGTAGACCCCTTTTTGGATCTTGACGTATGTTTACAATGTGCGCGCATGAAATTATCGTATGTCTATACAAATTTCCATGGAAAATGTAATCGCACAAAAATACCGGAAATACAAAATAAAGAAAAAGCTTCTCCTGTAAAATTTGATTTTTCTCCATACGATACAGTCAACGGATATGCATCGGAATGGTCCTGAATTATTACAGCTAATTTCCAAAAGTTAACAGGATAGGACTTCCGGTAAAGACTTATACCGAAATTTGATTGAGGCAACCATCGTTAACGGAAAAAACGCAGGTAAAAAATATTTATATTCCTTAAATATCAATGATTCCGACTGATCATCCGTTTGACTTTAAACGATGGCAGTTTCCAGTTCGCAATGACAATTAACAAGTCGCACGGCCAATCGCTTAGTGTTTGCAGGATAAATTTAGAAAATCATTGTTTGTGTTAACGTCAGTTAAAGAGCACTTTAAGGGAGCAGATAATTTGCGGACAATTATAACGCTTCGATTCAGTATTTACTTTGTATTCATTAATTTGCTTAGGGAAGTTCAACTGAATAACGCTTGATTTTTGTAAGCAAAATGAATTCATTACTGTTGTGAAATGAAATAAAATGTTTCTTTATATTTTAATCACCAAACAAAAAACTTTCACATAAAACTGTCGCCATCTGGTGGCAGAGACCTTGTTCCGCCTTAATGGCAATAAATAGGCGGATTGTTTTTATTGGAAGAGTGCAAAATTATGTATACCAACGCATTAATCATTCATTTTATTTCTGTATTTTTAGTACATAGGTTGCTCTTCACTTAAAGCGCCTTGTGATCGCGACGTTTTTGGCGCAAAAACAAACAGCATAGATGGTCTTCCAACCCGTGAACATACCA
>NW_025064751.1:0-914 GCF_018152265.1 Drosophila ficusphila
TGTACAATTAGATAGTAAGATTGATACAAATTATAACACTGTGCCGTTGTGAGTGGTATTCTGAACTGAACTTTATTCTCAAACATATATTCTTAAGGCTGAAAACTGAAGTGAGCAGCGATAGGAGTATATACTTGCATTGGCATATTTTCCTTATGTTTATATATACCACGAGACGGCTGGCTTTAAGTGTTAGTTGGTGTAAGAGGCCAGTCGTCTCCATTAGGAATGCATGAATCAGCATTTTAGGGCCGGCTCGCTGGCCGGACACTTGAAGGAATGTGTTAGTTTGTATGGCCATATACAATGTAATGTATTTATGTAATTAAAATATGAATTGAAATCATTTGCATGTGCCCATACAACGGATATATTTATGTAATTAAATAAATTAAATTATATACTCCGCTCGCTACACCTCCCCCGTTAAAATGAATGACGTATATTTATGAAGTCATTCTAAAATAGTTTTTTTTTTTTTTTTTTAAAGAATGAATATAAAATTAAAAAAGAAATAAAATTGAATGCAATTGTATGTAATGATATGATGATGCATAAATGTTGGGTGTTGAATTGTTTTTTTTGTTTTTTTTTTTAATCATTAAAATAATTGAAAGTTAAAAGGAATTAAGAATTAATTAAAGGATATAGAAAAACATTGTATGTTCTTACATATGCATATATATTTGTTTATTTATGTTGTATTATTCGAAAAATGGTTTTAATCTATCTTTGCTTTATCTGTTGTTTTCTTACTGTCTATGATTTAAACATTATTCCTATCGTCTATACCTATTACCTTAAATGGTCCTAAATAATTTCGATCTAATTTGTGACCGGTTTCATTCTTGAGTAAGACCTGGTCTCCGATTTTAGGTCGAAGTTATTTTACGTCTTTAATCGTATAGCGTTTT
>NW_025064752.1:0-4281 GCF_018152265.1 Drosophila ficusphila
CCTTTCTAACATGGTTCTTGCCCGTTTGTATGCTGATTCTAACCTAAACTTAATTTCCTTAGCATAATCATCTATGTTATATAGGATCTATTTGATTTATTTTAGAAATATCTATAAATTTTCGAGCAGGTCTCCAAACACTAATTCGTATGGGCAATAATTATGCGTGACTGATGGTGTAGTGTTGAAACAATAGGTGAAATATTTAACCATATGTCCCAATAACTTTTGTCACTTGAAATATATGAACGGACATATTCGTTAAACGTTCGGTGACTGCGTTCAATAGTCCCTAAGGTTTGATGGTGGTGTGCAGTCGATGAAATGTTGTCAATTTTCATATATTTTCGAAGTCTCTTTATTATACTGCTTTACCCCCAGCCCATGTCTGTTAGAATACCATTGGGCCGTAAACGAGTATAAAGTTTTCAAATTGCTTTTGCAACGGCAGTTGCGCTTTTATTCGGAATCGGTACTGTTACTAAGTATTTAGTTAAATCACAAATACCACCAGACTGCGTATTCGTTTCCCTCCTCCGAGCGCGGGCCAATAGTATCAATTAATACCTCGTGTCAAAAGCTGATGTAGGTGTCTCGGTAATGGTCATTGGTGTTTTTGTATGAGTGATTGTCTTAGATTTTTGACAGGTCTGGACATGTTTTTACGTATTTGGTGACTACTTTGTCATGTTAACCAATAGTAATCTCGCCTTATTTTTAATAATGTTCTTGTTATTCCTGAATGACCTCCTTCGATTGGATCGTCATGAAATTTTTAAGATTTCTCTTTATACTTTTTCTTGTTTTTTTGTCTACTATGGTCACCTCAGAACGTAGCGCTATTTGCACTTTTGTAATGTACGGTGTCTCTTTTTTTCAATTCTCGTATTATTATTGACTTTTGAATCAGTGCGCTGGGTGCCATTTTGGAATTGTTTTTATGTTTTGCAGATCCGGCCTGTATCTCAAGCCTTTGGAAAAATTGTTTTAAATCAATTTTCCCATTAGAGTACAAATCATCAATTTCAAATTGTGGAAATTGTTCATTTTCCTCGTTTAAACAAACACTTATGTTTGACGAATTTAAGTTTCACATATTTCCTGATGTCATTGTTATTGACAACGTCGTAGACTCTGGGCTCTTGAAGCTCTTGCTTCTGCAAGGGTTCCTTTTCTGATTTCGATCCTGGTTTTTACGAGTTTCTGACCTAGTTGTAATTTTCATTACCTGTCTGTTTATTGACTTTAGGTCATTTATTGTGATCCTGGACAGCGCGTCCGCCGCACAATTATTTTTCCCTTGAGGTATTCCGCGATGGAAATCGTATATTTCTAAATCTAGCCTCATTCTTGTTAATTTTGAACTAGGGTCTTTCATTGAAAATAAATAAATTAATGGTCGATGGTCTGTTTTTTACTATAAAATGTCTCCCATAAACGTATGGTCAGAAATATTTTATGGCCCAATGGATGGCTGCTAATTCTTGCTCAGTGGTTGACATTTGATTCTCCTTTCGTGAATGATCGAGACATAGCAATTGGCCAGGTGCACTTCATGTTCCTGCGTAAGTACTGCTCCGCAAGCGTATTTGCTAGCATCTGTTGTTATACAAAATTCTTTGTTGAAATCTGGGTATTGTAAGAGTTTTGGAGCTCATTAAAACCTCTTTTAAATAATTAAATGCATCATTTCAATCTTTATTCCATTCAGAAGTGGACATTTTTCTTGCAAAGTTTTTTGTTATATCACTGAGTAATCTGCAAAATTTTTATGAATCTTCTATAAGTAATTACAGAATGCTACGAATCTGCACGCCTCATCTGAGTTTTGGGCACTGGATAATTTTTAATTTAGCTACGTATTTATTTTCGTCTGGTACCTATGACCCAGATAAGTGACTTCGTGCATAAAGAATGAACATTTTCTGGATGAAGTTTTAAGTTAATTACGGCATAACTGAAATACTTTTGTTAAATTGCCCAAACATATGTTGTTCAGACATCCTATGACTACTAATTCGTCCATGTATAGGAACGCCTGTGATGGTTCTAGACTGGAAAATGCTAAGGTCATCATTCTCATGAATGAATTTGGTGCGCCACTTTTTAGTCCGTACGGCAATCTCGTATAACGAAATGAACCTTTATTTGGCAGGGAATGATGTAAGGTTTCTAGACCTTTCCGGACAACTCTATTTGGTGAAATCCGGACGGAGGTCAAGCAAGAAGAAAAGTATTTAGCTCGTCCTAACTGATCTAATATATCTTCTATGCGTGGTAAAAGAAATTTGTCAGCTAATAATTTTTGTTTAGTTGTCTATAGTCAACCACTAGTCTCCCATCGTTTTCTGTTGAATTTGGTAGACATTTTTTGGAACCAACAATAATGGACTGTCCATTCTGAAATTGAAGGTTCGACTATACCATCCCTTATTAATTTGTCAACCTGTTTGTTTATTTCTGGCTTTTCACTTTCTGCATTTCTATAATTTTTTATATATACTGGTGTTTTTATCTCTTAAACGAAGTTGTTGTTTATAAAATTGTTAGCTAATATCAGTTCCGATTCAGGACCGATATATCACTATAAGTAGTACACAGTTCTGATAATTTGTTTGGAATTGAGAGAAATGATTTTTCAATACTTCTTTTGTTCTATCATTACTGTTCTTGGGTTTGAGTACCATGGGCTTTTGCCATATCATAGTTTTCTAACGACTCAATTTTATTGTGTTAACATTTAGCTAATTGTTTCGGAGTTTGTATTTAAAAATCGGACTGTTGCACAACCCGTGTTAACTAATGTGCACGGAACCAGCACACCCTTTAAATGGATTGTGACTCGGAATAAAAACGGACGATTCTGTTGAGTTAATTTTCACTGTTCTAATTACTTCTGCTCTAGATGGCTAAGACAGTATTTTGAAATAATTGTGCATTGGAATTGTATTGAGAAAAGTCAGGTTATTAGGTCTTAATACTAAAAGAACCCTGTGAGTCTTGAAAATCTCGAAATGCAATTGAACTCTTTTAATGAAATCTATCCCCAGAATGCCATCGCATGGAATCGGAAAATCAGGTGGAACTATTTGAAAATCGTGTGGTATAATGACATTTTTTTGTTTTAAGCTCCACTAGCGCCAAACCCAAAGGATTTTATAGAACCTTGTCCAATTCCCGTTATATTCAAATTTTAGAACTGTCTAATTCGGGGTACTCTTGATTACGTTGTTTGAGTAATGAAATCTCGGCCCTGTATCTACTAACAATGTTAAATTTGTGTTGGTTTTCATTTTTTAACTTTTATGAAAAAACTGGGCTGATATTGATTTTATATATTTTTACTGTTCTTCTTCTGATCAATAGATCCTCCTCGTTTTCCCTGGTTAACTCTCCGCCTAGAGTTATTTCCGCGGATTGAGCAGTTTTGGTCTCCTTACGGCGTGGTGTTGTTGTGATAATAGCCACGGTTATTGTAATTACCACGTCCACCACCACGGTTTCCTCTGCCCCGGTATGTATTATTTCCTCGGGCATTGTTATGAGTAATACCGATTATTAGAAAGTAATACGGCGTTTGACTGTCCTGTTGCTTCGGTACAACTGTTGACAAATTTAGTTACGGCTTCGTTCATGTTTGTGAACGTTCCCGCCTGCATGATAAGTTTTACCTTATCGATTGACAGTTTGTTGTCAGTTGCTTTACTGCATTTTGGGTGCTATATTTAGATGCTAATTCTAATGATAAACCATCGTCATATGTCCCTTGTAATGCTCCCCAATAACCCTTCCAGTTCTTTGACATATGACTTGCTGTCTTCTTCACAGAACCATAAGCTCATTGATAAAACTCAACCGACTCCCTTTGACTGATTTATCAGCTTTCACATAATTACGCATGTTTTCTCCAAAAGGTTATGATATGTCCTTTAATTTTGTCTTTATTAATTGACTGCCGTGTTTTACATGACTCCCTTTATTCCGATCCATAAGCTCCATGGCATCTATGAAACTCCGTAGTATCTTCTGTTTTGCCATCAAACTTGTGAATGAGTGAAGCCGCAGTTTTTAAGAACTGGACATTGGTTTGGGCTTTCATTGTTGTCTCTTCCAAGTCCCCCACATACACACTGTTACTGATCCACCTTACTACTGTTTTGCAGACTTCCAATGGCTTTTCGAGCCCCAAGAAATCTCACAGGTATCTTCCTTAAAAATATCAGCCAACGAATTATCGTGGACGTCTGTATATAATTATATATTTGTCTCCTATTGGTTCTT
>NW_025064753.1:0-437 GCF_018152265.1 Drosophila ficusphila
TTACTTGACTTTCATGACAGTAGATACTGATTCTCGACTTATCGTTGTCGTTTCTTACTTTGTTGGCGTTAATGATAATTTCGCCCAAATGTTTTTTTCGAGCGTTTCTTTCCTTATGTGTATTTTTATTAACACACTTATAACTTCTCAAAATCTCGGTCTTTTTTATTAGCCAAGAATTTTTCTGGTCTTAACCATTGGCTACCATTAGCCTGATTAGCAACATTTAGGCTGATTTTGAATTGTATATTTCTGCCAGCATTTCTGTTGCGGTCTAGGGCAGATTCAACTTTCACTTGAGGAATAGTTGATAGTATTATTGCCTTTGTGTACTTGAGCAGCTTATCAATGGTGAAACCGTAAGCCAAACTCTTCCATGTACTTATATTCAAAATCATTAAATCGGCTTATTATATTTTCCTAAAATGAACTTACTT
>NW_025064754.1:0-5357 GCF_018152265.1 Drosophila ficusphila
CATACTTTTCCAACGGTGATACAGCCAGCGGATATTGCTTGCCGTACTAATACTC
Source organism: Drosophila ficusphila (assembly GCF_018152265.1). NCBI lineage: Eukaryota > Metazoa > Arthropoda > Insecta > Diptera > Drosophilidae > Drosophila > Drosophila ficusphila. The sequence continues at coordinate 56 of NW_025064754.1, forward strand.
TTCTTTTAAATCAAGATCGTTGGCATAGTGGGCGGTCCTGCCTACACCATGCGTTGTAAATGGTTCTTTTGCGTTTTTTTTACTGATTAATTGTCTTTCTGTTTTATTTCAGATTTTTGTTGTCAGTGGATATCATTATTGTTCGTTTTTTTTTAATTCACTTTCTCATTTATTCTTTAGTATCGTTCATTTAGTACTTGACAAAAAAAATATTCCGTGTCCTGTCACGGTCGCCATGCCAATTAGATTGTAAGATCGATACAAATTATAACACTGTGCCGTTGAAGAACTGGTATTTCTGAACTGAACTTTATTCTCAAACATATATTCTTAAAGGCTAAAAACTGAAGTGAGCAGCGATAGGAGTATATACTGCATTGGCATATTTTCCCTATGTTTATATATACCACGAGACGGCTGGCTTTAAGTGTTAGTTGGTGTGAAGGCCAGTCGTCTCCGTGGGAATGCATGGTCAGCATTTTAGGGCCGGCTCGCTGGCCGGACGCAAGAGAAGCAATGTGTTAGTTTGTATGGGCATATACAATGTATGTATTTATGTAATTAAAATATGAATTGAAATTATTTGCATGTGCCCATACAACGGATATGTTTATGTAATTAAATAGAATTCAAATTATATACTCCGCTCGCTACACGTTATATACTTTCGTCTAAAGCACAGACAAATCAGTCTGCCCTGCTAACCTACCTTTCCCTGCAAAAAAGGCGCAGACAAATCGGTCTGCCTGCAAACATACCTTATCGCTGTAAAAGGCACAGACAATTCGGTTTGCCTGCCCTAACCAACTTTACAACAAATAATAACTTGGTGAATTTGAGGCCTTGGTGCCAATTTAATAAATAAGTGCAATTTAAATCGAAATTTGTGCGGTTTTTATTTATTTGGGCACCACCAAAGGCAAATGGTTAGTAAAAAAGCTTACTGACCCAACTTAACTTCACGGTTTATCAAGTTCATATATGAAACCCGGAATCATTGAGAAAATAAAATAAGAAAAAACATTGTTCAATTTTTGGAGCGTCTCAATTGTAAGATTAACATTACTAGAGATACAACAAGTCAACGATATTAGTACTACAAATTGGATTTTTTGTTCGTTATACTGAGAAACCGAAAGTTTTAATTTTAACAAATTTTGGGTGTAATAAAAATATATAATAATTTAAATGATTATTTTTTAGTTATTAATACAAAGTTTTATAATTATTGGGAGTACTGATGTAAGGATGCTAATCACGGGCCAGGATAAATACTCGGTCTATCCAGGGTCCCCTACAGAAATAATTTATAATTTACGGAGACAGACAGGACAAGGAGGCGGGTTCCCCTAATTAGGTGCAGGGTTCCGGGGAAAGTTTGGGTTTCGTGCCGTGGCCCACGGCCCCGTCAACCGGGTGCCGGAGCCCAAGAAGGGAAGCGGCAGCGTGGCCGGTCCCGTCACCCGGGAATCGGCTTGCCGGCCCGTCATCCAGTGGCCGGTGCTCGTAGGTACGGGAAAAGGGGAAACTTGGCCGATCCGTCACCAGGGAATCGGTGCTCCTAAATACAGGTTATGAGCGGCTGATCCCGTCACCCGGGAGTCAGCATGCCGGTCCCGTCACCCGGTGGCCGGTGCTCGTAGGTATGGAGGGGGAAGGAGGATTTGGGAGAGAGAATACTTCCAGTCGATTGTGTGTTCTTACAATTTTATTATGGCTTTCGAATACCCTAAGAGTCCCTATTTCCCCTATGCGCACATCCTGGCCACCCCATAGGGATGGCCCGCGGCCAACTCACCCGTTTAGTTCAGGGACTCCATGTCCACGTGTCCTCGGTGTTACTATTTTTATCCGCTTCGGTGGTTTCCAGACTGCTCACTTTGGGAGCTAAAACGCAACTCCTCACTCTGGGAGCTAAACGCAACTCCTCACTTTTAGGAGCTAAAACGCAACTCCTCACTTTGGGAGCTAAAACGCAACTCCTCGATCGGCGAGTGGCGAAAGCTGTTCGAAGCCCTCGCTTGCTGCCGTCGACCCGCGGCAGCCGCCCTTTGCTGCCTCCGTGCGGTTCCCATTGGCAACCTGTTTTGCTCTGCTGCTCTCCTCCACTCGCGTCTCTCTCTACGCGATCGGCTCCCTCTCCTCTCGTGCGTGGCTCTCCGGGTTCGGCCGTTCGTTCTGCCGGTAGTTGGCTGCCAGAGCGCAAGTTTGGAGAGATGGTGGTGTTTCCCGATGATGATGCTGGCGATGTTGCCGGTGATGATGTTGCTGGCGTTGTGTCGGCAATGTTGCCGATGGGTGTTGCTGGCGTGGCCGGGGATGATGTCGATGATGCTATTGCCCTCCATGGGTCTTTCTAGCTTCTTAACCTAGCAATCCCTAACTTTATCTTATAAACTATTCCTAACTTATATGTACATACGGTAGGGAGGCCCTTGTGAGGGTTACCTCACACCGAAAAGAATTTTAAAACTAGTTTAAAGCGTCAAATACAATTATTTAGAGCAAAGAAAAGAGTTATGAAACTAATCATTTGGTTTTAGGAAACTAGTCGCTGAGTTTTAAAACGAATTACTTGCTTCTTAGCCACCCTTCATGTGTTTGAAAATAGCCTTTCTCCTTACCCCTACTTTCTCTCTCTCTCTAGCGTGTAGAAATGTTCAAACTCATAATCTGGTTCCTAGTCGTCCGTTACAAATTTTTGACGAGAGTCTTTGACCTTCACTTTCTCCCTCTCTCTCTAGCCAGAACAGGATTTGTGCTATTTTTATACATAGGTTTTTATGTGACTACAACCAAGTGTTTTTGAGGTCCCAAATCTGAGATTATGAAACAAGTACCCACTACACCCCGTGGAGAACCCTACAGTAAGGAGTAAAACATTTTACCCTACAAATTATGCGCCGAATGCATAAGATGTAGCTACTGGCGTGGCACACCCCAGATTGCAACTCTGGACTGACGCACGTGGCACCACTCCTTGGTTCGTCCGGTGAGGAAAATATGGAAGTGCCTTGCTAACTCCTGCCATGGATGCTGGTGATCCTCGTCTGGAAAGTCGCCAGCCCTCTGGTCCTCGACGCGCCAGGTTTGGCCATTTCTATCCGGCCCCCTGTACCGCTCGGCCTACGGAGGATAACTCGGACTGGTGCCGGCTAGTCCACAGTCTTTGCTGTGGCTTCGGCGGGACCAATGGAGGTGGTGGACTCGGTCTGCTTCCCTTTGGAATGGCATCCTGCCTTTGATGCTCCGTCGACTGAGCTTCCGCTGCTGCTGCCGATCTTTTTTGTTCTCTGGCCGCGGGAGAAGGCCTTGGATCTGCTGGCCTAAGAGCGTCGTTCAAGAACTTCATCATCTCCAGGAAGCCTTCACGGATTTCATCCTGTAGCGACTGACTCACTCCCGCCCCCTGTGCCTTTCGGTACGTCTCAGCCCGCCTGCGCGATCGCCACATTTTGCCGGCCTTCTCCTCCGAAGCGAGCCGTGATTGGGCCAAGTTCACATCCGCCTAGCTCGAGCAGTTGCTCGCTCACTCTATTCAACCAGCACCCTCTATCCGTTGACCGAAGAGCATTTTCATCTCCTCCAGGAGGACCCATCGAACCCTCAGCTGGTGGTCTTGCCTTCTCTCAAAATCACTATCTTTCGACATGTTTCACTATATCGCCACTACAAAAATTAATATTAAAAGTATGAATAAATAAATAGTGAAATAAATAATTAAATAACCAATGACAAAATAAATAATGAGATAAATAATGGATAAATAAGGAAGTAAATAAATAAACCAATGGCAAAATAAATAATGCAATAAATAACAGAATAATAAATAACAGAATAAATGAATAAATTATGAAACGCCAAAAAAAAAACCAAAAATCACCTAGCAACCTATTAAACTCTTCCGGAGGCCACCAGATAGCTAACGTTTTCAATCTTTCATTTCAGCTAATACTTTGGGAGATGGAATCAACGTCCCCAGTGGACTTCCGACCCTTTAATACTACGCATCGCCAAAAATCTTCCTAATTTCCGCCCTATACAGCCGCTCGTCAACTGGTCCAGCTTATCATTTTAAGTGATAGCTGTCAGTTAAGGACATCAGCTGCTCCTAGACTGCTGTTGGCTTCTTCCTCATCTGCAGTTTCCATCGCAAATCGAGGGACTAGTGCATCGCGTGTGGTACCACGGGCTTTGAGTACCAATTAAGTTGTAAACAAACCCGAAATTTAAACCCACAGGAGGAAGAAAAACCCGATCCAACCTCGAATTCAGACAGACAAAAAAAAAAAAAAAGATATAAATAAATTAGTGTGCGGCAAAAAAAAAAAAATGACAAAGAAAATGAGACTACTGCCCCCGACATGTATCACAGCATATATTTTTTAATTTGCGTCCGGGAGCAATTGGCCAGTATTCTGGACAAGCCTCTGGATTCTCCTCCTTCTTGGCTAGTACGCCAGTCCCCATCCTGATGCAATTGCATACGTCTACAAGCCACCGTTCAGGGTGGCCGATAACTAGATCAGCTCCTTCTTTTTTTTGAGATAAACCATTTAATAACTTAATTGTGCGACCGGGAGCAATTGTGTTAGCTTATTTTCTGGACAAGCCTCCCATTCTCCTCAACTAATTCTTAGTTTCCCAGTCTCCTTCCTGATGCAATTGTATTCGTCTACAAGCCACCGTTCAGTGACTGGAAACCAGGCCAGCTCCTTGCGAGACGTGTCGTCGCCTCGACCATTTATATATATATTTTTTTCAATTGGAGAAACCACTATGTTACGAACTGCTTTCTTGGGTGGGTAGTGCCGCTAGCTCAGCGATCTCATTTTGGGCCGAGTTCTCCCCAATGCCCGCAGTCCGCCAACATAAAAGTACAAACATCGATTACTGTCGTCTCACAACACTAAACTCTCTGCGATCACTAACAAAATGTAAACAAATCAAAACGTAAACATTGGAAATACAAGGCGACGGAAATTCAGATCTCTGGTGGCCATCGGTGTTCTTGGCCACTGCGTACCCACTCCAAACCTATGATGCTAGGCAAGTATACTCCCTGCATCACCATACGGATCAACAAGTCATCCCAGGCGACTATCTTAACTCCATCTCCCCCACAGAAAAAGGCTCAGCAATTCATCATTATAACTGGTTCTTGGGCTACTTCTGGTAAGTTCATTTATATTTAATATTCGCATCTACTAATTGGGAATAGACACTCACCGACTAAAATCTTCGCCCTGTAATGGTAGAACTTCTTGCCAATACGGCTGAAATTTTTGGTCACCAATCATAC
>NW_025064755.1:0-546 GCF_018152265.1 Drosophila ficusphila
TGGAAGGGGCGTGGCAACGCAAGCGGAGCAGAGGCCGGTCGCGCTGGCTGCAGTCACCGGATCGGGGGGGGGAAGGGGCGGGGAGAAAGGGGCGCGGCATCGCTGAGCTGGAGCAGAGGCTGGTCGCTGGCTGCAGTCACCGGGTTCCACGTGGGGTAGGGGGCGTGGCACACTGCTGGAGCAGAGGCTGGTCGCCTGGCTGCAGTCACCGGGTTCCACGTGGAGGGGGGGGGTAGGGGGGGGGGGGCGTGGCGCGCAAGCGGGAGCAGAGGCTGGTCGCCTGGCTGCAGTCACCGGGTTCCACGTGGGGAAAAATTTTTGATAAGGGGCGTGGCACACAAGCGGGAGCAGAGGATGGTCGCCTGGCTGCAGTCACCGGGTTCCACATGGGAAAGGGGCGTAGAGAAAAGGGGCGCGGCATCGCAAGGGAGCAGAGGCCATGCCGCCTGGCTGCAGTCACCGTTCCACGGGCAGGGGGCGTGGCACACAAGCGGGAGCAGAGGCTGGTCGCCTGGCTGCAGTCACTGGGTTCCACGTGGGGAAGGG
>NW_025064756.1:0-4189 GCF_018152265.1 Drosophila ficusphila
ACCGGCGTTGGTCCCGGTCCCGGATGATCTCGAAGTTCGTTACCAGCTGCGTCAACTCGTTAGAGTCTCGACTCGTGCCGTCGCGTGAAGAGTTGATACTCCGAGGAGAAGATTCTCATATATCAGTCCAATTCACCATCCGGTCTTAGTTGGCCCAGCGCATCATGGGCATGTAGACTTAAAGAAAATTCTTAAAGTTCTCTCCCGGTCGTTGGATCCTGGCTCGGATCTCGTCCTCCAGAATTTGGAAATACCGAGGTGGTAAGAAGAAATCCAGAAACTCCGATCTAAATTCCTCCCACTTGGCTTTCTGTAGCTGGCTGACTCGGAACCAGTCTCCGGCTCGGCCAGGACACTGATAGCACCCTCGGCAGCTGGTCCTTCGAGCTCGTATGCGTCGATTCTCTCCTCCAGTTGCTCCAAGAAGTAGAGGGGGTCGTTGGCCTCTCCGTCGAAGAAAACGCCCCATTTCCCTCACATTTATCGGCCAGCCCGAACTGCATGGCCCGGTCGCCTCCGACTCGCCGTGAAAATCCTGCCGGTCCGGCCTTGGTGTGTCCAAGAAAATTTCCGCTGATCCCGGTTGAGGGGACTTGAAGTAGGAGCTGGCCTAGTGGTTCCGTCTTCGGTGACCTGTCTTCCGCGTGGCCACCCGAGGGGGTTCGGTGAGGGTCCCTTGAGTGATCCCGTGACCTGGTCCGGCACACGAGCTCCAGCTCGGCTAAGCGCTCTACCCGCTCCTTGGGTAACTCCGCTTGGTCCATGTATGCGGACATCCGCCTCCTCAGGTCTGCCAGGGTGCCTTCCGCAGACAACCCGAACTCCTTGCAGGCCTCCTCGAGTTGCTCCTTCCCGGCCTCGTGGATCCATTGATTCCCATGGTGCGGTTGGCGATAAATCGGCAGATTCAGGTGGGTCGGTCAGATAATCAGACTTAGCGGATTCGATAAATATTCAGATGGGTCGAGCGGATCAGTAGACTCAACTAAATATGCAGGTGGGTCGGGCGACTTGATTAAATATTCAGGCAGGTCAGGTAGACTTAATTAAGTATCAGTGGAATTCAATCAAAATATCGAAAATTCATGCAAAAATCCGTGGTATAACTTAGCGCTAAATTTCGGCGTGCGGCTAGTACGGGCGGTTGATAACAATGTAGTGGCGACTGATGCATGCGAATGATTTTCCCCGATGGAAACAAGAATTTTCTGTCTGGACTCGGCGATGATACATATGTATTTCCCAGTAAATAATTTTTCCCGATGAACCAAGGATTTTATTTTTATTTTATTTCGCCTCTGAGCAATGATTTTCCTGTTCTTTGATTTTCCTGGCTTGAAATTCTACCAAAATTTTGCCTTTGCGCTAAGACACTGGTGACGTTTTAAGTCACGAAGGATGTAATCCTCTAAAGATCCTATTCCCCTAGTCCCTGTTCGGGCGCCATCCGTAAAGTAGTTTCCTGGCTGGGATATGACTCAGTCTGTCCAGGATCGCTTACAGAACATTTATATCTGTGGGACTGTCGGAAATTTTGATAGAGGGTGAGCCGACGGAGATGGAGGGGTCGGGCTCACGGTAGTGTGGGCTGCAAAAAGGCGGGAAATATATGGGGAAAAACAACTGAGGCTAGTCGCCGATAGCAGCTGCCAGGGTAACGGGTAGCGATGCGCTCGGACACACAGGGGCTGAGCGCCTCGCTGTGATCGCCGGTAGCGGTACACACGCGGGAGCAGCGGCAGGATGCCGGGCCGCGGTCACCGGGGTGCACGCAGGACGGGGGCTGGCACGCAAGCGGGAGCAGAGGCTGGACGCCTGGCTGCGGTCACCGGGATCCACGTGGGAACGGGGCGTGGCACCCAAGCGGGAGCAGAGGCTGGACGCCTGGCTGCGATGCACCGGGGATCCACGTAGGGGAAGGGGGCGTCGGCACGCAAGGGGAGCAGAGGCTGACGCCTCCCTTTGTGTTGGCCGCATGGAGGGCGCCGGGATGAGGCTGGCTGCCTGGCTGCAGTCACCGGTTCCAGGGGAACAGGGGGTAGAGAAAAGGGGCGCGGCACGCAAGCGGGAGCAGAGGCTGGTCGCCTCACTGCAGCCGCCTGGTTCCACGTGGGTAGGGGGCGTGGATCACAAGCGGGAGCTGAGGCTGGTCGCCCGGCTGCAGTCACTGGGTTCCCACGTGGGGGAAGGGCCGTGGCACGCAAACGGAGCAGCAGAGGCTGGTCGCCTGGCTGCAGTCACCGGGTTCCACGTGGGGGAGAGGGCGGGCGCGGCACGCGAACGGGAGCAGAGGCCGGTCGCCTGGCTGCAGTCACCGGGGTTAGCCACGGAGTAGAGGTCACCTGGCTGCAGTCACCGGTTCCACGTGGGGTAGGGCGCAAGTGAGAGGTGAGGCTGGTCGCCTGGCTGCAGTCACCGGGTTCCACGTGGGGAAGGGGCGGGCTCGCATACGGGAGCAGAGGCTGGTCGCCTGGCTGCAGTCACCGGGTTCCACGGGGTAGGGGGCGTAGAGGCGGGCACGCATGGGAGGCAGAGGCTGGTCGCCTGGCTGCAGTCACCGGGTTCCACGTGGGGCAGGGGGCGTGGCACACAAGCGGGAGCAGAGGCTGGCCGCCTGGCTGCAGTCACCGGGTTCCACGTGGGGAAGGGGGGCAACGGGGCAGAGGGTTGAGCAGTTCCACGTGGGGGGCGCGGCACGCAAGCGGGAGCAGAGGCTGTCGCCTGGCTGCAGTCACCGGGTTCCACGTGGGGAGGGGGCGTGGCACACAAGCGGGAGCAGAGGCTGGTCGCCTGGCTGCAATCACTGGGTTCCACATGGGAAGGGGCGTAGGAAAAGGGGAGCGGCACTGGAAGCGGGGAGCAGAGGCTGGTCGCCTGGATGCAGTCACCGGGTTCCACGTGGGGTAGCGGGCGTGGGGCGGTACGCAAACGGGAGCAGAGGCCGGTCGCCTGGCTGCAGTCACCGGGTTCCACGTGGGGTAGGGGGGGCGTGGCTCGCAAGCGGGAGCAGAGGCTGGTCGCCTGGCTGCAGTCACCGGGTTCCACGTGGGTGAGGGGGCGCGGCGCACAAGCAGAAGCAGAGGCTGGTCGCCTGGCTGCAGTCACTCGGTTCCACGTGGGAAGGGGGCGTGGCACACAAGCGGGGGCAGTGGCTGGTGGCCTGGCTGCGATCACCGGGGCCCACCGGGGAGAAAGGGGTGGGATGGGAACCTGAAACTGAGAAATGGCTGCTGGTTCCAACTACCGTGCACGGGAAATTTAATACACAAGCGAGGATGGTTTTCAATTTGATATACACGTCGTTTATTTTAATGTTGTAAAAACTGTCCCCGCCCATACCGCACTCCTGGTGTTTTAGCACTACTCACTCCGGACAGATCTCTGCAGGTTCGGGGGCGGGGTGAGTCCTCGGTGATGCTGAAGCGGGGCCTCGGTCGGCGGGGGTAGTTCTCCTCCTCCGGTTGTCTTGCGTCTCAAACAGGAAAAGAAAGTGGCGGCACGGATCCGGCCACACGATGCGATGCTCGGTGGGTGTCGGCTGGGTCGCGGTGCTAGCGATATGCGATGCACGGTGGCAGGCCCGAGGAGTTTCGGCACTTTGTTCACTTCTGGTCGCGGTACTTTGCGACGGGCCTGGCACGTGGTCCAGATTCGCGGAGCGCAGAGCCGTGTCGAACGGGTGCTAAACGACGTCTTGTCGCAACTAGGCCTCGGAGATGATTGATTCTATTTCGCCAAAACTAATTACCAGCCAAAGCACGTCTTCTTTCCTCTGTGCGAGTCCTCTGCCGCCGTCCTCTGCTCGCATGATCGGCGCTTGCATGCGTTAATGCGTATCAATCGTCTTGCCTACGCTTCCATTGGCTCAGCCGCCCTCTGCTCGCCCAAGCGGGGCCTGCCTTTTCAGGTGTAAGTGCAGATCGTGACGTAATTTTGGTTCGGCGCCCGCTCCGCTGCCCTCTGCTCGGGCTTGTTGCGCTGGTCCACGCAATTGCGTTGTAGACTTAGATTTTCGGTTGTTCTCTCGTTCTGTCTTTTCCTAGGTCAAGTTCATGTTCTCTCGTTCTCTCTGGTTCTATCGTTTTCTAGGTCCGTTCATGTTCTCTCGTTCTCCGCGCCGTCGTACTCTCCCCGCCCTTTGCTGCTTAGAGATGCTCTTATTTTGTACTTACTCTAGACTTATTTATTA
>NW_025064757.1:0-4172 GCF_018152265.1 Drosophila ficusphila
AAAAATGGGTTTGCAGAATAGTGACCAGAACCCAGCACATCTTAGCCCATAACTTTTGAAATTTTTACCCGATTTAAAAGTGGAATGCCTCTCTGAATTTGTTGTTAAAATATCTATCTAGCTGCATTATTGGTTTATTTTCGAATTTTTTGGTCAATATTTTGTAATTTTTTATGACCCCCGACCTGTCAAAATTTGAAAAAATGGGTTTGCAGAAAAGTGACCAGATCCCAGCACTGCTTAGCCCAAACTTTTGAAATTTTTACCCGATTTAAAAGTGGAATACCTCTCTGAATTTGTTATTCGAGTATCTATCTAGCTGCATTATTGGTTTATTTTCGAATTTTTGGTCAATATTTTGTAGTTTTTTATGACCCCCGACCTGTCAAAATTTGCAAAAAATGGGTTTGCAGAAAAGTGACCAGATCCCAGCACTGCTTAGCCCAAACTTTTGAAATTTTTACCCGATTTAAAAGTGGAATACCTCTCTGAATTTGTTATTAAAATATCTATCTAGCTGCATTATTGGTTTATTTTCGAATTTTTGGTCAATATTTTGTAATTTTTTATGACCCCCGACCTGTCAAAATTTGCAAAAAATGGGTTTGCAGAAAAGTGACAAGATCTTAGCACTGCTTAGCCCATAACTTTTGAAATTTTTACCCGATTTAAAAGTGGAATACCTCTCTGAATTTGTTGTTAAAATATCTATCTAGCTGCATTATTGGTTTATTTTCGAATTTTTGGTCAATATTTTGTAATTTTTTATGACCCCCGACCTGTCAAAATTTGCAAAAAATGGGTTTGCAGAAAAGTGACCAGATCCCAGCACTGCTTAGCCCAAACTTTTGAAATTTTTACCCGATTTAAAAGTGGAATACCTCTCTGAATTTGTTGTTAAAATATCTATCTAGCTGCATTATTGGTTTATTTTCGAATTTTTGGTCAATATTTTGTAATTTTTTATGACCCCCGACCGGTCAAAATTTGCAAAAAATGGGTTTGCAGAAAAGTGACCAGATCCCAGCACTGCTTAGCCCAAACTTTTGAAATTTTTACCCGATTTAAAAGTGGAATACCTCTCTGAATTTGTTGTTAAAATATCTATCTAGCTGCATTATTGGTTTATTTTCGAATTTTTGGTCAATATTTTGTAATTTTTTAAGACCCCCGACCTGTCAAAATTTGCAAAAAATGGGTTTGCAGAAAAGTGACTAGATCCCAGCACTGCTTAGCCCATAACTTTTGAAATTTTTACCCGATTTAAAAGTGGAATGCCTCTCTGAATTTGTTATTAAAATATCTATCTAGCTACATCATTGGTTTATTTTCGAATTTTTGGTCAATATTTTGTAATTTTTTATGACCCCCGACCTGTCAAAATTTGCAAAAAATGGGTTTGCAGAAAAGTGACCAGATCCCAGCACTGCTTAGCCCAAACTTTTGAAATTTTTACCCGATTTAAAAGTGGAATACCTCTCTGAATTTGTTATTCGAATATCTATCTAGCTGCATTATTGGTTTATTTTCGAATTTTTGGTCAATATTTTGTAGTTTTTTATGACCCCCGACCTGTCAAAATTTGCAAAAAAATGGGTTTGCAGAAAAGTGACCAGATCCCAGCACTGCTTATCCCATAACTTTTGAAATTTTTACCCGATTTAAAAGTGGAATACCTCTCTGAATTTGTTATTCGAATATCTATCTAGCTGCATTATTGGTTTATTTTCAAATTTTTGGTCAATATTTTGTAGTTTTTTATGACCCCCGACCTGTCAAAATTTGCAAAAAATGGGTTCGCAGAAAAGTGACCAGAACCCAGCACTGCTTAGCCCATAACTTTTGAAATTTTTACCCGATTTAAAAGTGGAATACCTCTCTGAATTTGTTATTCGAATATCTATCTAGCTGCATTATTGGTTTATTTTCGAATTTTTGGTCAATATTTTGTAATTTTTTATGACCCCCGACCTGTCAAAATTTGCAAAAAATGGGTTTGCAGAATAGTGACCAGAACCCAGCACATCTTAGCCCATAACTTTTGAAATTTTTACCCGATTTAAAAGTGGAATGCCTCTCTGAATTTGTTGTTAAAATATCTATCTAGCTGCATTATTGGTTTATTTTCGAATTTTTGGTCAATATTTTGTAATTTTTTATGACCCCCGACCTGTCAAAATTTGAAAAAATGGGTTTGCAGAAAAGTGACCAGATCCCAGCACTGCTTAGCCCAAACTTTTGAAATTTTTACCCGATTTAAAAGTGGAATACCTCTCTGAATTTGTTATTCGAGTATCTATCTAGCTGCATTATTGGTTTATTTTCGAATTTTTGGTCAATATTTTGTAGTTTTTTATGACCCCCGACCTGTCAAAATTTGCAAAAAATGGGTTTGCAGAAAAGTGACCAGATCCCAGCACTGCTTAGCCCAAACTTTTGAAATTTTTACCCGATTTAAAAGTGGAATACCTCTCTGAATTTGTTATTAAAATATCTATCTAGCTGCATTATTGGTTTATTTTCGAATTTTTGGTCAATATTTTGTAATTTTTTATGACCCCCGACCTGTCAAAATTTGCAAAAAATGGGTTTGCAGAAAAGTGACAAGATCTTAGCACTGCTTAGCCCATAACTTTTGAAATTTTTACCCGATTTAAAAGTGGAATACCTCTCTGAATTTGTTGTTAAAATATCTATCTAGCTGCATTATTGGTTTATTTTCGAATTTTTGGTCAATATTTTGTAATTTTTTATGACCCCCGACCTGTCAAAATTTGCAAAAAATGGGTTTGCAGAAAAGTGACCAGATCCCAGCACTGCTTAGCCCAAACTTTTGAAATTTTTACCCGATTTAAAAGTGGAATACCTCTCTGAATTTGTTGTTAAAATATCTATCTAGCTGCATTATTGGTTTATTTTCGAATTTTTGGTCAATATTTTGTAATTTTTTATGACCCCCGACCGGTCAAAATTTGCAAAAAATGGGTTTGCAGAAAAGTGACCAGATCCCAGCACTGCTTAGCCCAAACTTTTGAAATTTTTACCCGATTTAAAAGTGGAATACCTCTCTGAATTTGTTGTTAAAATATCTATCTAGCTGCATTATTGGTTTATTTTCGAATTTTTGGTCAATATTTTGTAATTTTTTAAGACCCCCGACCTGTCAAAATTTGCAAAAAATGGGTTTGCAGAAAAGTGACTAGATCCCAGCACTGCTTAGCCCATAACTTTTGAAATTTTTACCCGATTTAAAAGTGGAATGCCTCTCTGAATTTGTTATTAAAATATCTATCTAGCTACATCATTGGTTTATTTTCGAATTTTTGGTCAATATTTTGTAATTTTTTATGACCCCCGACCTGTCAAAATTTGCAAAAAATGGGTTTGCAGAAAAGTGACCAGATCCCAGCACTGCTTAGCCCAAACTTTTGAAATTTTTACCCGATTTAAAAGTGGAATACCTCTCTGAATTTGTTATTCGAATATCTATCTAGCTGCATTATTGGTTTATTTTCGAATTTTTGGTCAATATTTTGTAGTTTTTTATGACCCCCGACCTGTCAAAATTTGCAAAAAAATGGGTTTGCAGAAAAGTGACCAGATCCCAGCACTGCTTATCCCATAACTTTTGAAATTTTTACCCGATTTAAAAGTGGAATACCTCTCTGAATTTGTTATTCGAATATCTATCTAGCTGCATTATTGGTTTATTTTCAAATTTTTGGTCAATATTTTGTAGTTTTTTATGACCCCCGACCTGTCAAAATTTGCAAAAAATGGGTTCGCAGAAAAGTGACCAGAACCCAGCACTGCTTAGCCCATAACTTTTGAAATTTTTACCCGATTTAAAAGTGGAATACCTCTCTGAATTTGTTATTCGAATATCTATCTAGCTGCATTATTGGTTTATTTTCGAATTTTTGGTCAATATTTTGTAATTTTTTATGACCCCCGACCTGTCAAAATTTGCAAAAAATGGGTTTGCAGAATAGTGACCAGAACCCAGCACATCTTAGCCCATAACTTTTGAAATTTTTACCCGATTTAAAAGTGGAATGCCTCTCTGAATTTGTTGTTAAAATATCTATCTAGCTGCATTATTGGTTTATTTTCGAATTTTTGGTCAATATTTTGTAATTTTTTATGACCCCCGACCTGTCAAAATTTGAAAA
>NW_025064758.1:0-2480 GCF_018152265.1 Drosophila ficusphila
TTTTTATGAATTTGGACATGAATCCTTTTAATTTCATTCAATTTCGGATATGATCATATCATGAGTGGATTTTTGTGCATTTTGTCTTACTGACCTTCTTTTGTGCTTCGTCCGTCAACAGTAGTGTTGTTGTGCAAGTGCATTCCATTAACTGTCCCCGCTCTTCCGCTCTCTCGCTCTTCTTTTTGGACTAACACTCAGAAAGTTCTAAGCGTGCAATTTATACGCTCTTGCTTAGTACATTTGAGTTGCTCGCTTACAAATTTCGATTTCATTTTCTCTTGGCATAGTGGTCCTAATTTAATAAACATGGAATCCAACAATTTCTGCTTTAAAAAAAACCTGCCTTCAGGTAATAAAGCCTGAGCAGGGTAAACTCACTTGTTGGCTTTTTGTGACAGGATGGTGCACACTAAGTGCGCTGGATTCACAGGGCGGACAAGTGACGATCTAAGTAAAGGCCTTGGTTTCCAGTTCTGCTGCGAAGCTTATCGCGAAGTTGCGAAGGAAATGAGAGTCCTTCATGAGCCAATCTAAAGGCGGCAGCAAGGGACTGATCGCTAGTTTTGGCATAGCTAGAGATAGTTTTGCCAGGGCTAATGATCTCTCTTAGCGCTGGACTCGCAGTTCAATAGCCTTAAGCTATTAGAGGAGTCCCCGAAGCGCAAGAAGGCTGCTGGTGGTAGGCCTGGGGAATCGTCCCGGAACTTCAAAGCGACCAACAGAACTCCTCTGCGGATGAGCAGCCGACTTTGTAACCCCTCAAATGTTGCTAAGATCGGCAGCCAAAAAAGATTCGGATCCACAGTGGAGTGTATGGGGCCAACTCCTATAAAAGTTCCGATTTGTCTGAAAGTAGTTTTTAAAATGTAATTCGACCTAACCAACCAAAAATACCCCCACAAGAGGTTCTAAGACCGGGCTACCGGCCCAAATTGTCACCGCAGGCCCTGCCTGCAGTAGCAAAACCCCTCACGGTGGTTCCCACAAATGAGACAAATATTTGTTTCTCGGCTGGCCCCCTGATCTCCACATCATTTGACTCGTCTTACATTAAAGACAAAATTAATGCCGATAAAATGAAGGTGGAAAAATTCAACTTTTCATACGCTAGGAACATTTCATCTTTTAAGATAAGTGTCAGTCTCAGTCCAGATCTCACCCAGTAAGGACGTGTAACTACCGCAAGACAACACCCGCGCTCCGGGTGCTTATCTTTAAACAAAACAAAAAACCTATTCAATCGACAAACAAATTCGCATAAAGAAGCGATGACAAAAAGCAAAAACAAAAAACCAGCAAATACCGCAAAGGAGTTCGCCCCAAGTGTATCAATAGTTTACACCCGACAAAAACAAACTATTCACAATGAACTCAAACTCTTTAAACGAACAAAAATTTATAGTGATTTCCCGTATTGACAATGATTCTTTTGAAAACGTTAGCCCTTTTATTATAAAAAAGTGCATCGACTTCACCTGTGTAGGAGAAGTTATTTCATGCAAAAAAACTAGAGCGGGAACATTATTAGTACAAACAAAAAAACTCAACACAAACCACAAGATTACTAAAGATAAACAAAATTGGCGACATAGATGTAAAAGCCAGCGAACATAAAACACTTAACACATCAAAAGGAATAATATACAGTAACCAGCTACGGAACATATCGGAAGAGGAAATATTAATGGAATTAAAATCCCAAAAAATAATAGACGTTTATAAATGGAAAAAAATCCCGGAAATGACAAAAAATGTAAACCATAATGGGCCTTATCACATTATCATTCAACTCCAGCACCATTCCCGAAAAAGTGATGATTGGTTATGAAATAGTCTTCACCCGACCATACATACCCAAACCACGCAGATGCAACAAATGCCTACGATTCGGACACCCAACACAAGTTTGTAACAAGGAACACTTTTCATGCAAAAACTGTTCCCAAACCAAACCACACAACCGACGATCAAAAATGCCACAGGGAACCTAATTGTATTAATTACAAGAACCAACACAAACCGACAGACAAAGTATCAATATACACAAAGCAACAAGAACTAATTGCAATTAAAGTGACCGAAAAAGATTGAACCACAAAACTACTGGCTATATATTTCTCCGTCATAACGTCAAGCAAGAAACCAGCATACTCACAGGTCTAATTAACTCACAGCACAAGACCAAACGCTAACAATGCAACCCAACCCCCAAGACATCAAACACAAATTCTGGAAAACCAAAGACCATCGGCGTTCTGCAAGACAGCAAGCCGCACCCAAACCACAGTTCTGCATCTTCATCAGCATCCCGAACAAAGCAAATAACATACGACTCTGACATCAAACAATGGACACCCTACCAAGTGAAGACCCTCATCGACAAGAAAAATTTGTAAGCGATAGATTACTTAGAAGCAACTTACCAAATCTAACCCACTCACAAAATCACTAAAAGCAAAAGACACCAAATCAAACAA
>NW_025064759.1:0-1693 GCF_018152265.1 Drosophila ficusphila
CAACATACGCAACATACCATTAACGAAGATTTCATTGCCATAGTAGCCAAAATAAAAACAAAAACAAAATATAATAATATACTCCATTTACCTTTCACCAAACAAGCCTTTCTCACGCCAAAACCTAGAAAACGAAATACACATAAACAATGAAACATCAATAGTAACAGGAGATTTCAACGGATGGCAACTCCTAACTGGGGATCTGTTAAAACAAACACCAGAGGAAAACAATAGCAAAATTCATAGAACAATCACAACTCACACTCCAAACGATAAATCACCCACCCATTTCACCACACACAACACTTTCACCCACATAGATCTCTCTTTCTGCTCTGTAACTCTGACACCCTTTGCAAAATTGGAAGGTATTCGACGATACTTGCGGAAGCGACCATTTCCCAATCCTAATTTCCCTTTTCCCTTTAGAACCACAACAGCAATACAACAAGCCAAATTTTTAAAATTTAAAAGAAGCTTAATTGGGAAAGTTCAACTACCATACCACCAACATCAACAACACCTACCCTGTATTTACCTATGTCAATAAAGCAGAAACTTCAAACATAAACAAAATAATCTTGCAAAGCGCCCACCTAAGCATCCCACAAACATCTCCCACGCGTCAGAAACAAAAAGTTCCTTGGTGGAACAAGGAACTAACTTAGTTAAGAAAAGCGCCTGAAAAACGCTCAATAGAGACATAACTCAAACAAAACATCATAAACTACCGTAGATTAAATGCTCTCCTCAAAAGAGAAATTAAAATTAGAAAAAAGCAGCCACTACTAACTTCACATCCACAATCCATAACAATACACCAACAGCAACAATCTGGAACAACATAAGACGATTCTGTGGTCTGAACCAAGTTAAACAAATACACTGTTTATCAAACAGCCATAACAACACAACTGACCCATTAGAAATAGCCAACCAATTCGCTAAACACTGGTCCGATCTCTCAAAAGACCAAAACTTCAACTTACAATTTACATCTCACAAATACAAACCAATAATCCAAAATCTCATTCCATCTACAACAGCAATAGAAATAGAAAAGGACATAACAAAATAGAATTTAACTTAGCAATACAATCACTTAAAGGTTCTACACCAGGATTCAATAAAAATATCATACCCTATGATAAAAACAGCTCCCCCAATTCTACAAAAGAGAATAATAGCCCACTATAACCAAATACTTCAGAGCCACATTCCCCAATCCTACAAACTCAGTCTAACAATACCAATTTTAAAACCAAATAAAATAAAAACAGACATCACCTCCTACAGACCCATCTCATTAAATTGCTGTGTAGGCAAAATTTTAGACAAAATAATAGCGCAAAGATTATGGTGGTTCCTTAATTATAATAACCTATTACACACAAACCAATTCGGATTTAAAAGGAAAATCAACTTCGGATAGTCTACCATATGTAGACCATCCCATTACGAAGTCACTAAATAGCAAAAACATATCTCACTCTTCTCTCTTGACTTTGCAAGAGCATTTGACAGAGTGGAATACACACAATAACCGACCAACTCATAGAATGGAAATGCGGACCTAAAATAATTAACTACATTAAAAACTTCATGACGAATCGTAAAATAACAACCAGAGGAGGTACACAAATCTCATCCATCTATCCACTTGAAAATGAATACCACAAGGTTCTCCCAT
>NW_025064760.1:0-3760 GCF_018152265.1 Drosophila ficusphila
ATACCCTGCAGTTCCAAAATAGCTTTTCTATATGAATCCATGAGGAAGCACCGAGGAACTGGGGTACGAAGGTATGCCCGCACCGAGGAATTGCGCGAGGAATTTTGCAGAGGATTCAAGTTTTCTTCATAGGTGCAGCTCTCGATGAACTTTTCGGCCGTTTCCATCGAACGAATCTTCGAGTCACTTATACGAATTTTGTGTGGAAAAATTGGCATAAGGCATAGAGGAATTTGAAGCGGAAGTGGAAGCGGGGTTTTCCTCGAGGGTCGCCCTTAGGGAAATCATATACAATGTTCAAAATTTCATCCCCAAATTCATATGAAAACAATAAATATATATATATTTTTTTATTTTATAAAATATCTTATTTTGTAACATAAGAGATAAGTACATAAATAATATGAAATTAGAAAGTTTTTTGCTTTACCATTTATGTGGAATATTTGCAGGACAACGGCTGTTTTGCGGTCCATCTTATGGTACAAAAATATTTTATTATTACATATTTAAGTATGTATTACTTTTTTTTAATTTAAAAAGAAAACTTACCTTTCAAACGAATTTATCGCATTGATACAGGCTGAATCCTAAAAAAGATTTAAATAAGCTTGTAGTAAAAACATAATATTTTTTGTAATATTAATGACACTTACATGATTTTTCAACGATTCCGCTGCCCGTTGCGCAATTTAAGTAATTTCATAACTTATTGTCAACGCACAACGCAAAGAATGAGCAGTTGAATTTTTTTTTTTACCCTTTTAGTATACCCTTCTTTTTGGGTATAACCGACCATAAATAACACGCGAGTCATATTATATCTATATTTGCAATCAATGTTTGTGTTATTGGTTATGTTGGTTCAATAATTTATATAATGTTGAATATATATAATATATTATATGTATATATAAGTTTATATATATATTATGTTTAATATTTGAAGAACTTTAACATCAAAGAGTATACATAAGTCGAGCGCCCCTCAGCCGTATTTTCCATCGGTAACCAATTTTTGTTTCTAACGGAGAATGACAACAGTGCAATAAGAAAAACGAAAGAATAGAAGGCAAATTTGGAGTCGGGCCGCCGTCGGGTGCAAGCAACGAAATCGTATTATAAGAGTGAGGAAGAGAGGGAAACTTAGGAATATCCCTTTCCCTTTCCTACACACATGATTGGCAATTGCCGAAATTCACTTGTCAACAGCCAGAACTGCAGGGTAAATACAACTGGAACACACACATTAAAGCCTAATCCCTGCACTCTCAAATAAAATGAACATCATTAAATGCCTGGCCAGCCCAAGAGTTAACTGCAACACACACACCCTATTAAATATAACTATAGTTATAACTATAACTATAACTTATAACTATAACTATAGTTATATTTAATAGGGTGTGTGTATTGCAGTTAAATCTTGGGCTGGCCAGGCATTTAATGATGTTCATTTTATTTGAGAGTGCAGGGATCAGGCTTTTAATGTGTGTGTTCCATTTGTATTTACCCTGCAGTTCTGGCTGTTCACAAGTGAATTTATAGTTATAACTATAGTTATATTTAATAGGGTGTGTGTGTTGCAGTTAAATCTTGGGCTGGCCAGGCATTTAATGATGTTCATTTTATTTGAGAGTGCAGGGATTAGGCTTTTAATGTGTGTGTTCCAGTTGTATTTACCCTGCAGTTCTGGCTGTTGACAAGTGAATTTCGGCAATTGCCAATCATGTGTGTAGGAAAGGAAAGGGATATTCCTAAGTTTCCCTCTCTTCCTCACTCTTATAATACGATTTCGTTGCTTGCACCCGACGGCGGCCCGACTCCAAATTTGCCTTCTATTCTTTCGTTTTTCTTATTGCACTGTTGTCATTCTCCGTTAGAAACAAAAAATTGGTTACCGATGGAAAATACGGCTGAGGGGCGCTCGACTTATGTATACTCTTTGATGTTAAAGTTCTTCAAATATTAAACATAATATATATATAAACTTATATATACATATAATATATTATATATATTCAACATTATATAAATTATTGAACCAACATAACCATAACACAACATTGATTGCAAAATATAGATATAATTTATGACTCGCGTGTTATTTATGGTCGGTTATACCCAAAAAAGAAGGGTATACTAAAAGGGTGAAAAATAAAATTTAACTGCTCATTCTTTTGCGTTGTGCGTTGACAATAAGTTGTGAAATTACTTAAATTGCGCAACGGGCAGCGGAATCGTTGAAAAATCATGTAAGTGTCGTTAATATTACAAAAATATTATGTTTTTTACTACAAACTTATTTAAATCTTTTTAGGATTCAGCCTGTATGTACGATAAATTCGTTTGAAAGGTAAGTTTTCTTTAAATTAAAAAAGTAATACATATATAATATGTAATAATAAAAATATTTTTTGTACCATAGATGGGCGCAAAACAGCCGTTGTCCTGCAAATATTCCACATAAATGGTAAACAAAAACTTTCTAATTTCATATTATTTATGTACTTATCTCTTATGTTACAAAATAAGATATTTTATAAAATAAAAAAAATATATATATATTTATTGTTTTTCATATGAATTTGGGGATGAAATTTTGAACATTGGCATATATGATTTCCTAAGGGCGACCCTCGAGGAAAACCCCGCTTCCACTTCCGCCTACGAATTCCTCTATGCCTTATACGAATTTTTTCCACACAAAATTCGTATAAGGCACCGAGGAATCGTTCGATGAAACGGCCGAAAAGTTCATCGAGAGCTGCACCTATGAAGAAAACTTGAATCCCATACAAAATTCCTCGCGCAATTCCTCGGTGCGGGCATACCTTCGTACCCCGGTTCCTCGGTGCTTCCTCGCGGATTTCATATAGGAAAAAGCTATTTTGGAACTGCAGGGTAAAGCAACCCTAATATCAAAAATCGACTACGGACTACATATATACGGACACCCACCAAAAGCACTTTAAACAAATTAAAAACTACTTTTAACTCAGCAATCCGACTATCCCTAGGAGCTTTCCGCACAACACCGATTTATAATTTATTGTACGAAACAAACACCAACCATTGAACAAAAACGCGACCACCTAACAACAAAAATATTTAAATCACTTATCGAGTCGAAACCCACCCCCCTTCACAAATTCATAAAGCCTAAAAACAACAAAACAAAATGGACTTCAACAATCCAAAGAACAATAAACAAATGTCAAATACATAACTTACCATACAAACCAAATCGAATAAACAAATAAAACCAACCTGGCAACTTTCCAATAATGCAATTAATCTAAAATTACACAATTATAGCAAACAAAGTACACCAACAAAAATATATCAACAAGTTTTCAACTGAAGCAAAAACGGAATTTAAAAACCACCATTTCATCTATACCGACGGATCCCAACAAAATTCAATTTTGACATACGCAATCACCCCGGAAGCTGAAATCTTAGCCTACGGAAGTCTGCCTCCATACTCATCTATTCAGTCAGCGGAAATCATAGGAATCTTAGAAGTAACAAAAATAATTTCAAAAATGAATGGAAAATTCGTCATATGCTCCAGATTCACTAGGTGCAATCGAAGCAATCAAAAACCCTCAAAACAACAATCTTTACCCTATAATCGATCAACGTCATTAAGGCATACCCAAAATTAAAATCCTATGGACCCCAGGATACAACAACATAAAGGAAACGAAATGGCCGATAAAACAGCCAAGTCAATATTAAAATCGCCACTAGTTTA
>NW_025064761.1:0-6800 GCF_018152265.1 Drosophila ficusphila
ATTCCACTTTTAAATCGGGTAAAAATTTCCAAAAGTTATGGGCTAAGCAGTGCTGGGATCTGGTCACTTTTCTGCAAACCCATTTTTTGCAAATTTTGACAGGTCGGGGGTCATAAAAAATTACAAAATATTGACCAAAAATTCGAAAATAAACCAATAATGCAGCTAGATAGATATTTTAATAACAAATTCAGAGAGAGGTATTCCACTTTTAAATCGGGTAAAATTTCAAAAGTTATGGGCTAAGCAGTGCTGGGATCTGGTCACTTTTCTGCAAACCCATTTTTTGCAAATTTTGACAGGTCGGGGGTCATAAAAAACTACAAAATATTGACCAAAAATTCGGAAAATAAACCAATAATGCAGCTAGATAGATATTTTAATAACAAATTCAGAGAGGTATTCCACTTTTAAATCGGGTAAAAATTTCCAAAGTTATGGGCTAAGCAGTGCTGGGATCTGGTCACTTTTCTGCAAACCCATTTTTTTGCAAATTTTGACAGGTCGGAGGGTCATAAAAAATTACAAAATATTGACCAAAAATTCGAAAATAAACCAATAATGCAGCTAGATAGATATTTTAATAACAAATTCAGAGAGGTATTCCACTTTTAAATCGGGTAAAAATTTCAAAAGTTATGGGCTAAGCAGTGCTGGGATCTGGTCACTTTTCTGCAAACCCATTTTTTGGCAAATTTTGACAGGTCGGGGGTCATAAAAATTACAAAAATATTGACCAAAAATTCGAAAATAAACCAATAATGCAGCTAGATAGATATTTTAATAACAAATTCAGAGAGGTATTCCACTTTTAAATCGGGTAAAAATTTCAAAAGTTATGGGCTAAGCAGTGCTGGGATCTGGTCACTTTTCTGCAAACCCATTTTTTTTGCAAATTTTGACAGGTCGGGGGTCATAAAAAATTACAAAATATTGACCAAAAATTCGAAAATAAACCAATAATGCAGCTAGATAGATATTTTAATAACAAATTCAGAGAGGTATTCCACTTTTAAATCGGGTAAAAATTTCAAAAGTTTGGGCTAAGCAGTGCTGGGATCTTGTCACTTTTCTGCAAACCCATTTTTTGCAAATTTTGACAGGTCAGGGGTCATAAAAAATTACAAAATATTGACCAAAAATTCGAAAATAAACCAATAATGCAGCTAGATAGATATTCGAATAACAAATTCAGAGAGGTATTCCACTTTTAAATCGGGTAAAAATTTCAAAAGTTTGGGCTAAGCAGTGCTGGGATCTGGTCACTTTTTCTGCAAACCCATTTTTTGCAAATTTTGACAGGTCGGGGGTCATAAAAAATTACAAAATATTGACCAAAAATTCGAAAATAAACCAATAATGCAGCTAGATAAATATTCGAATAACAAATTCAGAGAGGTATTCCACTTTTAAATCGGGTAAAAATTTCAAAGTTATGGGCTAAGCCGTGCTGGGATCTGGTCACTTTTCTGCAAACCCATTTATTGCAAATTTTGACAGGTCGGGGGTCATAAAAAACTACAAAATATTGACCAAAAATTCGAAAATAAACCAATGATGCAGCTAGATAGATATTCGAATAACAAATTCAGAGAGGTATTCCACTTTTAAATCGGGTAAGAATTTCAAAAGTTATGGGCTAAGCAGTGCTGGGATCTGGTCACCCCAAACCCATTTTTTTGCAAATTTTGACAGGTCGGGGGTCATAAAAAATTAAAAAATATTGACCAAAAATTCGAAAATAAACCAATAATGCAGCTAGATAGATATTTTAATAACAAATTCAGAGAGGTATTCCACTTTTAAATCGGGTAAAAATTTCAAAAGTTATGGGCTAAGCAGTGCTGGGATCTGGTCACTTTTCTGCAAACCCATTTTTTGAAAATTTTGACAGGTCGGGGGTCATAAAAAACTACAAAATATTGACCAAAAATTCGAAAATAAACCAATGATGCAGCTAGATAGATATTTTAATAACAAATTCAGAGAGGTATTCCACTTTTAAATCGGGTAAAAATTTCAAAAGTTATGAGCTAAGCAGTGCTGGGATCTGGTCACTTTTCTGCAAACCCATTTTTTTGCAAATTTTAACAAGTCGGGGGTCATAAAAAACTACAAAATATTGACCAAAAATTCGAAAAATAAACCAATAATGCAGCTAGATAGATATTTTAATAACAAACTAAGAGAGGTATTCCACTTTTAAATCGGGTAAAAATTTCAAAAGTTTGGGCTAAGCAGTGCTGGGATCTGGTCACTTTTCTGCAAACCCATTTTTTGCAAATTTTGACAAGTCGGGGGTCATAAAAACTACAAAATATTGACCAAAAATTCGAAAATAAACCAATAATGCAGCTAGATAGATATTTTAACAAAAAATTCAGAGAGGTATTCCACTTTTAAATCGGGTAAAAATTTCAAAAGTTATGGGCTAAGCCGTGCTGGGATCTGGTCACTTTTCTGCAAACCCATTTTTTGCAAATTTTGACAGGTCGGGGGTCATAAAAAACTACAAAATATTGACCAAAAATTCGAAAATAAACCAATAATGCAGCTAGATAGATATTCGAATAACAAATTCAGAGAGGTATTCCACTTTTAAATCGGGTAAGAATTTCAAAAGTTATGGGCTAAGCAGTGCTGGGATCTGGTCACTTTTTCTGCAAACCCATTTTTTGCAAATTTTGACAGGTCGGGGGTCATAAAAAACTACAAAATATTGACCAAAAATTCGAAAATAAACCAATGATGCAGCTAGATAGATATTTTAATAACAAATTCAGAGAGGCATTCCACTTTTAAATCGGGTAAAAATTTCAAAGTTATGGGATAAGCAGTGCTGGGATCTGGTCACTTTTCTGCAAACCCATTTTTTTGCAAATTTTGACAGGTCGGGGGTCATAAAAAATTACAAAATATTGACCAAAAATTCGAAAATAAACCAATAATGCAGCTAGATAGATATTTTAATAACAAATTCAGAGAGGTATTCCACTTTTAAATCGGGTAAAAATTTCAAAAGTTATGGGCTAAGCAGTGCTGGGATCTGGTCACTTTTTTGCAAACCCATTTTTTGCAAATTTTGACAGGTCGGGGGTCATAAAAAATTACAAAATATTGACCAAAAATTCGAAAATAAACCAATAATGCAGCTAGATAGATATTTTAATAACAAATTCAGAGAGGTATTCCACTTTTAAATCGGGTAAGAATTTCAAAGTTATGGGCTAAGCAGTGCTGGGATCTGGTCACTTTTTCTGCAAACCCATTTTTTGCAAATTTTGACAGGTCGGGGGTCATAAAAAATTACAAAATATTGACCAAAAATTCGAAAATAAACCAATAATGCAGCTAGATAGATATTTTAATAACAAATTCAGAGAGGTATTCCACTTTTAAATCGGGTAAAAATTTCAAAAGTTTGGGCTAAGCAGTGCTGGGATCTTGTCCACTTTTCTGCAAACCCATTTTTTGCAAATTTTGACAGGTCAGGGGTCATAAAAAATTACAAAATATTGACCAAAAATTCGAAAATGAACCAATAATGCAGCTAGATAGATATTTTAACAACAAATTCAGAGAGGCATTCCACTTTTAAATCGGGTAAAAATTTCAAAAGTTATGGGATAAGCAGTGCTGGGATCTGGTCACTTTTCTGCAAACCCATTTTTTGCAAATTTTGACAGGTCGGGGGTCATAAAAATTAAAAATATTGACCAAAAATTCGAAAATAAACCAATAATGCAGCTAGATAGATATTTTAATAACAAATTCAGAGAGGTATTCCACTTTTAAATCGGGTAAAAATTTCAAAAGTTATGGGCTAAGCAGTGCTGGGATCTGGTCACTTTTCTGCAAACCCATTTTTTGCAAATTTTGACAGGTCGGGGGTCATAAAAAATTACAAAATATTGACCAAAAATTCGAAAATAAACCAATAATGCAGCTAGATAGATATTTTAATAACAAATTCAGAGAGGTATTCCACTTTTAAATCGGGTAAGAATTTCAAAAGTTATGGGCTAAGCAGTGCTGGGATCTGGTCACTTTTCTGCAAACCCATTTTTTTTTTTCAAATTTTGACAGGTCGGGGGTCATAAAAAATTACAAAATATTGACCAAAAATTCGAAAATAAACCAATAATGCAGCTAGATAGATATTTTAACAACAAATTCAGAGAGGTATTCCACTTTTAAATCGGGTAAAAATTTCAAAAGTTTGGGCTAAGCAGTGCTGGGATCTTGTCACTTTTCTGCAAACCCATTTTTTGCAAATTTTGACAGGTCAGGGGTCATAAAAAATTACAAAATATTGACCAAAATTCGAAAATGAACCAATAATGCAGCTAGATAGATATTCGAATAACAAATTCAGAGAGGTATTCCACTTTTAAATCGGGTAAAAATTTCAAAAGTTTGGGCTAAGCAGTGCTGGGATCTGGTCACTTTTCTGCAAACCCATTTTTTGCAAATTTTGACAGGTCGGGGGTCATAAAAAATTACAAAATATTGACCAAAAATTCGAAAATAAACCAATAATGCAGCTAGATAAATATTCGAATAACAAATTCAGAGAGGTATTCCACTTTTAAATCGGGTAAAAATTTCAAAAGTTATGGGCTAAGCCGTGCTGGGATCTGGTCACTTTTCTGCAAACCCATTTATTGCAAATTTTGACAGGTCGGGGGTCATAAAAAACTACAAAATATTGACCAAAAATTCGAAAATAAACCAATGATGCAGCTAGATAGATATTCGAATAACAAATTCAGAGAGGTATTCCACTTTTAAATCGGGTAAGAATTTCAAAAGTTATGGGCTAAGCAGTGCTGGGATCTGGTCACCCAAACCCATTTTTTTGCAAATTTTGACAGGTCGGGGGTCATAAAAAATTAAAAAATATTGACCAAAAATTCGAAAATAAACCAATAATGCAGCTAGATAGATATTTTAATAACAAATTCAGAGAGGTATTCCACTTTTAAATCGGGTAAAAATTTCAAAAGTTATGGGCTAAGCAGTGCTGGGATCTGGTCACTTTTCTGCAAACCCATTTTTTGAAAATTTTGACAGGTCGGAGGTCATAAAAAACTACAAAATATTGACCAAAAATTCGAAAATAAACCAATGATGCAGCTAGATAGATATTTTAATAACAAATTCAGAGAGGTATTCCACTTTTAAATCGGGTAAAAATTTCCAAAGTTATGAGCTAAGCAGTGCTGGGATCTGGTCACTTTTCTGCAAACCCATTTTTTTTGCAAATTTTAACAAGTCGGGGGTCATAAAAAACTACAAAATATTGACCAAAAATTCGAAAATAAACCAATAATGCAGCTAGATAGATATTTTAATAACAAACTAAGAGAGGTATTCCACTTTTAAATCGGGTAAAAATTTCAAAAGTTTGGGCTAAGCAGTGCTGGGATCTGGTCACTTTTCTGCAAACCCATTTTTTGCAAATTTTGACAAGTCGGGGGTCATAAAAAACTACAAAATATTGACCAAAAAATTCGAAAATAAACCAATAATGCAGCTAGATAGATATTTTAACAAAAAATTCAGAGAGGTATTCCACTTTTAAATCGGGTAAAAATTTCAAAAGTTATGGGCTAAGCCGTGCTGGGATCTTGTCACTTTTCTGCAAACCCATTTTTGCTAATTTTGACAGGTCGGGGGTCATAAAAAACTACAAAATATTGACCAAAATTCGAAAATAAACCAATAATGCAGCTAGATAGATATTCGAATAACAAATTCAGAGAGGTATTCCACTTTTAAATCGGGTAAGAATTTCAAAAGTTATGGGCTAAGCAGTGCTGGGATCTGGTCACTTTTCTGCAAACCCATTTTTTGCAAATTTTGACAGGTCGGGGTCATAAAAAACTACAAAATATTGACCAAAAATTGAAAATGAACCAATGATGCAGCTAGATAGATATTTTAATAACAAATTCAGAGAGGCATTCCACTTTTAAATCGGGTAAAAATTTCAAAAGTTATGGGATAAGCAGTGCTGGGATCTGGTCACTTTTCTGCAAACCCATTTTTTTGCAAATTTTGACAGGTCGGGGGTCATAAAAAATTAAAAAATATTGACCAAAAATTCGAAAATAAACCAATAATGCAGCTAGATAGATATTTTAATAACAAATTCAGAGAGGTATTCCACTTTTAAATCGGGTAAAAATTTCAAAAGTTATGGGCTAAGCAGTGCTGGGATCTGGTCACTTTTCTGCAAACCCATTTTTTGCAAATTTTGACAGGTCGGGGGTCATAAAAAATTACAAAATATTGACCAAAAATTGAAAATAAACCAATAATGCAGCTAGATAGATATTTTAATAACAAATTCAGAGAGGTATTCCCACTTTTAAATCGGGTAAGAATTTCCAAAAGTTATGGGCTAAGCAGTGCTGGGATCTGGTCACTTTTCTGCAAACCCATTTTTTTGCAAATTTTGACAGGTCGGGGGTCATAAAAAATTACAAAATATTGACCAAAAATTCGAAAATAAACCAATGATGTAGCTAGATAGATATTTTAATAACAAATTCAGAGAGGTATTCCACTTTTAAATCGGGTAAAAATTTCAAAAGTTATGGGATAAGCAGTGCTGGGATCCGGTCACTTTTCTGCAAACCCATTTTTTGCAAATTTTGACAGGTCGGGGTAAAAAAAACTACAAAATATTGACCAAAAATTCGAAAATAAACCAATGATGCAGCTAGATAGATATTCGAATAACAAATTCAGAGAGGTATTCCACTTTTAAATCGGGTAAGAATTTCAAAAGTTAT
>NW_025064762.1:0-9975 GCF_018152265.1 Drosophila ficusphila
ATTTTGTAATTTTTATGACCCCCGACCTGTGAAAATTTGCAAGAAATGGGTTTGCAGAAAAGTGACCAGATCCCAGCACTGCTTAGCCCATAACTTTTGAAATTTTTACCCGATTTAAAAGTGGGAATACCACTCTGAATTTGTTATTAAAATATCTATCTAGCTGCATTATTGGTTTATTTTCGAATTTTAGGTTAATATTTTGTAATTTTTTATGACCTCGGACCTGTCAAAATTTAAAAAAAATGGGTTTGCAGAAAAGTGACCAGATCCCAGCACTGCTTAGCCCATAACTTTTGAAATTTTTTACCCGATTTAAAAGTGGAACACCTCTCTGAATTTGTTATTAAAATATCTATCTAGCTGCATTATTGGTTTATTTTCGAATTTTTGGTTGATATTTTGTAATTTTTTTATGACCCCCGACCTGTGAAAATTTGCAAGAAATGGGTTTGCAGAAAAGTGACCAGATCCAGCACTGCTTAGCCCATAACTTTTGAAATTTTTACCCGATTTAAAAGTGGAATACCACTCTGAATTTGTTATTAAAATATCTATCTAGCTGCATTATTGGTTTATTTTCGAATTTTAGGTTAATATTTTGTAATTTTTTATGACCTCCGACCTGTCAAAATTTAAAAAAAATGGGTTTGCAGAAAAGTGACCAGATCCCAGCACTGCTTAGCCCATAACTTTTGAAATTTTTACCCGATTTAAAAGTGGAACAACTCTCTGAATTTGTTATTAAAATATCTATCTAGCTGCATTATTGGTTTATTTTCGAATTTTTGGTTGATATTTTGTAATTTTTTATGACCCCCGACCTGTGAAAATTTGCAAGAAATGGGTTTGCAGAAAAGTGACCAGGTTCCAGCACTGCTTAGCCCAAACTTTTGAAATTTTTACCCGATTTAAAAGTGGAACACCTCTCTGAATTTGTTATTAAAATATCTATCTAGCTGCATCATTGGTTTATTTTCGAATTTTTGGTCAATATTTTGTAATTTTTTATGACCCCCGACTTGTCAAAATTTGCAAAAAATGGGTTTGCAGAAAATTGACCAGATCCCAGCACTGCTTAGCCCATAACTTTTGAAATTTTTACCCGATTTAAAAGTGGAATACCACTCTGAATTTGTTATTAAAATATCTATCTAGCTGCATTATTGGTTTATTTTCGAATTTTTGGTCAATATTTTGTAATTTTTTATGACCCCCGACCTGTCAAAATTTGCAAAAAATGGGTTTCAGAAAAGTGACCAGATCCCAGCCCTGCTTAGCCCAAACTTTTGAAATTTTTACCCGATTTAAAAGTGGAATACCTCTCTGAATTTGTTATTAAAATATCTATCTAGCTGCATTATTGGTTTATTTTCGAATTTTTGGTTGATATTTTGTAATTTTTTATGACCCCCGACCTGTGAAAATTTGCAAGAAATGGGTTTGCAGAAAAGTGACCAGATCCCAGCACTGCTTAGCCCAAACTTTTGAAATTTTTACCCGATTTAAAAGTGGAACACCTCTCTGAATTTGTTATTAAAATATCTATCTAGCTGCATCATTGGTTTATTTTCGAATTTTTGGTCAATATTTTGTAATTTTTTATGACCCCCGACTTGTCAAAATTTGCAAAAAATGGGTTTGCAGAAAATTGACCAGATCCCAGCACTGCTTAGCTCATAACTTTTGAAATTTTTACCCGATTTAAAAGTGGAATACCTCTCTGAATTTGTTATTAAAATATCTATCTAGCTGCATTATTGGTTTATTTTCGAATTTTAGGTTAATATTTTGTAATTTTTTATGACCTCCGACCTGTCAAAATTTAAAAAAAATGGGTTTGCAGAAAAGTGACCAGATCCCAGCACTGCTTAGCCCAAACTTTTGAAATTTTTACCCGATTTAAAAGTGGAACACCTCTCTGAATTTGTTATTAAAATATCTATCTAGCTGCATCATTGGTTTATTTTCGAATTTTTGGTCAATATTTTGTAATTTTTTATGACCCCCGACTTGTCAAAATTTGCAAAAAATGGGTTTGCAGAAAATTGACCAGATCCCAGCACTGCTTAGCCCATAACTTTTGAAATTTTTACCCGATTTAAAAGTGGAATACCACTCTGAATTTGTTATTAAAATATCTATCTAGCTGCATTATTGGTTTATTTTCGAATTTTTGGTCAATATTTTGTAATTTTTTATGACCCCCGACCTGTCAAAATTTGCAAAAAATGGGTTTCCAGAAAAGTGACCAGATCCCAGCACTGCTTAGCCCAAACTTTTAAAATTTTTACCCGATTTAAAAGTGGAATACCTCTCTGAATTTGTTATTAAAATATCAATCTAGCTGCATTATTGGTTTATTTTCGAATTTTTGGTCAATATTTTGTAATTTTTATGACCCCCGACCTGTCAAAATTTGCAAAAAATGGGTTTGCAGAAAATTGACCAGATCCCAGCACTGCTTAGCCCATAACTTTTGAAATTTTTACCCGATTTAAAAGTGGAATACCTCTCTGAATTTGTTATTAAAATATCTATCTAGCTGCATTATTGGTTTATTTTCGAATTTTAGGTTAATATTTTGTAATTTTTTATGACCTCCGACCTGTCAAAATTTAAAAAAAATGGGTTTGCAGAAAAGTTACCAGATCCCAGCACTGCTTAGCCCATAACTTTTGAAATTTTTACCCGATTTAAAAGTGGAACACCTCTCTGAATTTGTTATTAAAATATCTATCTAGCTGCATTATTGGTTTATTTTCGAATTTTTGGTTGATATTTTGTAATTTTTTATGACCCCCGACCTGTGAAAATTTGCAAGAAATGGGTTTGCAGAAAAGTGACCAGATCCCAGCACTGCTTAGCCCATAACTTTTGAAATTTTTACCCGATTTAAAAGTGGAATACCACTCTGAATTTGTTATTAAAATATCTATCTAGCTGCATTATTGGTTTATTTTCGAATTTTTGGTCAATATTTTGTAATTTTTTATGACCCCCGACCTGTCAAAATTTGCAAAAAATGGGTTTCCAGAAAAGTGACCAGATCCCAGCACTGCTTAGCCCAAACTTTTAAAATTTTTACCCGATTTAAAAGTGGAATACCTCTCTGAATTTGTTATTACAATATCTATCTAGCTGCATTATTGGTTTATTTTCGAATTTTTGGTCAATATTTTGTAATTTTTTATGACCCCCGACCTGTCAAAATTTGCAAAAAATGGGTTTGCAGAAAATTGACCAGATCCCAGCACTGCTTAGCCCATAACTTTTGAAATTTTTACCCGATTTAAAAGTGGAATACCTCTCTGAATTTGTTATTAAAATATCTATCTAGCTGCATTATTGGTTTATTTTCGAATTTTAGGTTAATATTTTGTAATTTTTTATGACCCCCGACTTGTCAAAATTTGCAAAAAATGGGTTTGCAGAAAAGTGACCAGATCCCAGCACTGCTTAGCCCATAACTTTTGAAATTTTTACCCGATTTAAAAGTGGAACACCTCTCTGAATTTGTTATTAAAATATCTATCTAGCTGCATTATTGGTTTATTTTCGAATTTTTGGTTGATATTTTGTAATTTTTTATGACCCCCGACCTGTGAAAATTTGCAAGAAATGGGTTTGCAGAAAAGTGACCAGATCCCAGCACTGCTTAGCCCATAACTTTTGAAATTTTTACCCGATTTAAAAGTGGAATACCACTCTGAATTTGTTATTAAAATATCTATCTAGCTGCATTATTGGTTTATTTTCGAATTTTAGGTTAATATTTTGTAATTTTTTATGACCTCCGACCTGTCAAAATTTAAAAAAAATGGGTTTGCAGAAAAGTGACCAGATCCCAGCACTGCTTAGCCCATAACTTTTGAAATTTTTACCCGATTTAAAAGTGGAATACCTCTCTGAATTTGTTATTAAAATATCTATCTAGCTGCATTATTGGTTTATTTTCGAATTTTAGGTTAATATTTTGTAATTTTTTATGACCTCCGACCTGTCAAAATTTAAAAAAAAATGGGTTTGCAGAAAAGTGACCAGATCCCAGCACTGCTTAGCCCATAACTTTTGAAATTTTTACCCGATTTAAAAGTGGAACACCTCTCTGAATTTGTTATTAAAATATCTATCTAGCTGCATTATTGGTTTATTTTCGAATTTTTGGTTGATATTTTGTAATTTTTTATGACCACCGACCTGTGAAAATTTGCAAGAAATGGGTTTGCAGAAAAGTGACCAGATCCCAGCACTGCTTAGCCCATAACTTTTGAAATTTTTACCCGATTTAAAAGTGGAATACCACTCTGAATTTGTTATTAGAATATCTATCTAGCTGCATTATTGGTTTATTTTCGAATTTTTGGTCAATATTTTGTAATTTTTTATGACCCCCGACCTGTCAAAATTTGCAAAAAATTGGTTTGCAGAAAAGTGACCAGATCCCAGCACTGCTTAGCCCAAACTTTTGAAATTTTTACCCGATTTAAAAGTGGAATACCTCTCTGAATTTGTTATTAAAATATCTATCTAGCTGCATCATTGGTTTATTTTCGAATTTTTTGTCAATATTTTGTAATTTTTTATGACCCCCGACCTGTCAAAATTTGCAAAAAATGGGTTTCCAGAAAAGTGACCAGATCCCAGCACTGCTTAGCCCAAACTTTTGAAATTTTTACCCGATTTAAAAGTGGAATACCTCTCTGAATTTGTTATTAGAATATCTATCTAGCTGCATTATTGGTTTATTTTCGAATTTTTGGTCAATATTTTGTAATTTTTTATGACCCCCGACCTGTCAAAATTTGCAAAAAATGGGTTTGCAGAAAATTGACCAGATCCCAGCACTGCTTAGCCCATAACTTTTGAAATTTTTACCCGATTTAAAAGTGGAACACCTCTCTGAATTTGTTATTAAAATATCTATCTAGCTGCATTATTGGTTTATTTTCGAATTTTAGGTTAATATTTTGTAATTTTTTATGACCTCCGACCTGTCAAAATTTAAAAAAAAATGGGTTTGCAGAAAAGTGACCAGATCCCAGCACTGCTTAGCCCATAACTTTTGAAATTTTTACCCGATTTAAAAGTGGAATACCTCTCTGAATTTGTTATTAAAATATCTATCTAGCTGCATTATTGGTTTATTTTCGAATTTTAGGTTAATATTTTGTAATTTTTTATGACCCCCGACCTGTCAAAATTTGCAAAAAATGGGTTTCCAGAAAAGTGACCAGATCCCAGCACTGCTTAGCCCAAACTTTTAAAATTTTTACCCGATTTAAAAGTGGAATACCTCTCTGAATTTGTTATTAAAATATCAATCTAGCTGCATTATTGGTTTATTTTCGAATTTTTGGTCAATATTTTGTAATTTTTATGACCCCCGACCTGTCAAAATTTGCAAAAAATGGGTTTGCAGAAAATTGACCAGATCCCAGCACTGCTTAGCCCATAACTTTTGAAATTTTTACCCGATTTAAAAGTGGAATACCTCTCTGAATTTGTTATTAAAATATCTATCTAGCTGCATTATTGGTTTATTTTCGAATTTTAGGTTAATATTTTGTAATTTTTTATGACCTCCGACCTGTCAAAATTTAAAAAAAATGGGTTTGCAGAAAAGTGACCAGATCCCAGCACTGCTTAGCCCATAACTTTTGAAATTTTTACCCGATTTAAAAGTGGAACACCTCTCTGAATTTGTTATTAAAATATCTATCTAGCTGCATTATTGGTTTATTTTCGAATTTTTGGTTGATATTTTGTAATTTTTTATGACCCCCGACCTGTGAAAATTTGCAAGAAATGGGTTTGCAGAAAAGTGACCAGATCCCAGCACTGCTTAGCCCATAACTTTTGAAATTTTTACCCGATTTAAAAGTGGAATACCACTCTGAATTTGTTATTAAAATATCTATCTAGCTGCATTATTGGTTTATTTTCGAATTTTAGGTTAATATTTTGTAATTTTTTATGACCTCCGACCTGTCAAAATTTAAAAAAAATGGGTTTGCAGAAAAGTGACCAGATCCCAGCACTGCTTAGCCCATAACTTTTGAAATTTTTACCCAATTTAAAAGTGGAATACCTCTCTGAATTTGTTATTAAAATATCTATCTAGCTGCATTATTGGTTTATTTTCGAATTTTAGGTTAATATTTTGTAATTTTTTAAGACCTCCGACCTGTCAAAATTTAAAAAAAAATGGGTTTGCAGAAAAGTGACCAGATCCCAGCACTGCTTAGCCCATAACTTTTGAAATTTTTACCCGATTTAAAAGTGGAACACCTCTCTGAATTTGTTATTAAAAATCTATCTAGCTGCATTATTGGTTTATTTTCGAATTTTTGGTTGATATTTTGTAATTTTTTATGACCACCGACCTGTGAAAATTTGCAAGAAATGGGTTTGCAGAAAAGTGACCAGATCCCAGAACTGCTTAGCCCATAACTTTTGAAATTTTTACCCGATTTAAAAGTGGAATACCACTCTGAATTTGTTATTAAAATATCTATCTAGCTGCATTATTGGTTTATTTTCGAATTTTTGGTCAATATTTTGTAATTTTTTATGACCCCCGACCTGTCAAAATTTGCAAAAAATTGGTTTGCAGAAAAGTGACCAGATCCCAGCACTGCTTAGCCCAAACTTTTGAAATTTTTACCCGATTTAAAAGTGGAATACCTCTCTGAATTTGTTATTAGAATATCTATCTAGCTGCATCATTGGTTTATTTTCGAATTTTTTGTCAATATTTTGTAATTTTTTATGACCCCCGACCTGTCAAAATTTGCAAAAAATGGGTTTCCAGAAAAGTGACCAGATCCCAGCACTGCTTAGCCCAAACTTTTGAAATTTTTACCCGATTTAAAAGTGGAATACCTCTCTGAATTTGTTATTAGAATATCTATCTAGCTGCATTATTGGTTTATTTTCGAATTTTTGGTCAATATTTTGTAATTTTTTATGACCCCCGACCTGTGAAAATTTGCAAAAAATGGGTTTGC
Organism: Drosophila ficusphila; assembly: GCF_018152265.1. Classification (NCBI taxonomy): domain Eukaryota; kingdom Metazoa; phylum Arthropoda; class Insecta; order Diptera; family Drosophilidae; genus Drosophila; species Drosophila ficusphila. Next base: position 7,011 of record NW_025064762.1, read on the forward strand.
AGAAAATTGACCAGATCCCAGCACTGCTAAGCCCATAACTTTTGAAATTTTTACCCGATTTAAAAGTGGAACACCTCTCTGAATTTGTTATTAAAATATCTATCTAGCTGCATTATTGGTTTATTTTCGAATTTTAGGTTAATATTTTGTAATTTTTTATGACCTCCGATCTGTCAAAATTTAAAAAAAAATGGGTTTGCAGAAAAGTGACCAGATCCCAGCACTGCTTAGCCCATAACTTTTGAAATTTTTACCCGATTTAAAAGTGGAATACCTCTCTGAATTTGTTATTAAAATATCTATCTAGCTGCATTATTGGTTTATTTTCGAATTTTAGGTTAATATTTTGTAATTTTTTATGACCTCCGACCTGTCAAAATTTAAAAAAAAAATGGGTTTGCAGAAAAGTGACCAGATCCCAGCACTGCTTAGCCCATAACTTTTGAAATTTTTACCCGATTTAAAAGTGGAACACCTCTCTGAATTTGTTATTAAAATATCTATCTAGCTGCATTATTGGTTTATTTTCGAATTTTTGGTTGATATTTTGTAATTTTTTATGACCCCCGACCTGTGAAAATTTGCAAGAAATGGGTTTGCAGAAAAGTGACCAGATCCCAGCACTGCTTAGCCCATAACTTTTGAAATTTTTACCCGATTTAAAAGTGGAATACCACTCTAAATTTGTTATTAAAATATCTATCTAGCTGCATTATTGGTTTATTTTCGAATTTTTGGTCAATATTTTGTAATTTTTTATGACACCGACCTGTCAAAATTTGCAAAAAATTGGTTTGCAGAAAAGTGACCAGATCCCAGCACTGCTTAGCCCAAACTTTTGAAATTTTTACCCGATTTAAAAGTGGAATACCTCTCTGAATTTGTTATTAGAATATCTATCTAGCTGCATTATTGGTTTATTTTCGAATTTTTGGTTGATATTTTGTAATTTTTTATGACCCCCGACCTGTTACCCGATTTAAAAGTGGAATACCACTCTGAATTTGTTATTAAAATATCTATCTAGCTGCATTATTGGTTTATTTTCGAATTTTTGGTCAATATTTTGTAATTTTTTATGACCCCCGACCTGTCAAAATTTGCAAAAAATGGGTTTCCAGAAAAGTGACCAGATCCCAGCACTGCATAGCCCAAACTTTTGAAATTTTTACCCGATTTAAAAGTGGAATACCTCTCTGAATTTGTTATTAAAATATCTATCTAGCTGCATCATTGGTTTATTTTCGAATTTTTGGTCAATATTTTGTAATTTTTTATGACCCCCGACCTGTCAAAATTTGCAAAAAATGGGTTTGCAGAAAAGTGACCAGATCCCAGCACTGCTTAGCCCATAACTTTTGAAATTTTTACCCGATTTAAAAGTGGAATACCTCTCTGAATTTGTTATTAGAATATCTATCTAGCTGCATCATTGGTTTGTTTTCGAATTTTTGGTCAATATTTTGTAATTTTTTATGACCCCCGACCTGTCAAAATTTGCAAAAAATGGGTTTCCAGAAAAGTGACCAGATCCCAGCACTGCTTAGCCCATAACTTTTGAAATTCTTACCCGATTTAAAAGTGGAATACCTCTCTGAATTTGTTATTAAAATATCTATCTAGCTGCATTATTGGTTTATTTTCGAATTTTTTGGTCAATGTTTCGTCATTTTTTATGACCCCCGACCTGTCAAAATTTGCAAAAAATGGGTTTGCAGAAAAGTGACCAGATCCCAGCACTGCTCAGCCCATAACTTTTGAAATTTTTACCCGATTTAAGAGTGGAATACCTCTCTGAATTTGTTGTTAAAATATCTATCTAGCTGCATTATTGGTTTATTTTCGAATTTTTGGTCAATATTATCTATCTATCTATCTAGCTGCATCATTGGTTTATTTTCGAATTTTTGGTCAATATTTTGTAATTTTTTATGACCCCCGACCTGTCAAAATTTGCAAAAAATGGGTTTGCAGAAAAGTGACCAGATCCCAGCACTGCTTAGCCCATAACTTTTGAAATTTTTACCCGATTTAAAAGTGGAATACCTCTCTGAATTTGTTATTAGAATATCTATCTAGCTGCATCATTGGTTTGTTTTCGAATTTTTGGTCAATATTTTGTAATTTTTTATGACCCCCGACCTGTCAAAATTTGCAAAAAATGGGTTTCCAGAAAAGTGACCAGATCCCAGCACTGCTTAGCCCATAACTTTTGAAATTCTTACCCGATTTAAAAGTGGAATACCTCTCTGAATTTGTTATTAAAATATCTATCTAGCTGCATTATTGGTTTATTTTCGAATTTTTGGTCAATGTTTCGTCATTTTTTATGACCCCCGACCTGTCAAAATTTGCAAAAAATGGGTTTGCAGAAAAGTGACCAGATCCCAGCACAGCTTAGTCATAACTTTTGAAATTTTTACCCGATTTAAAAGTGGAATACCTCTCTGAATTTGTTATTAAAATATCTATCTAGCTGCATTATTGGTTTATTTTCGAATTTTTGGTCAATATTTTGTAATTTTTTATGACCCCCGACCTGTCAAAATTTGCAAAAAATGGGTTTGCAGAAAAGTGACCAGATCCCAGCACTGCTCAGCCCATAACTTTTGAAATTTTTACCCGATTTAAAAGTGGAATACCTCTCTGAATTTGTTGTTAAAATATCTATCTAGCTGCATTATTGGTTTCTTTTCGAATTTTTGGTCAATATTTTGTAATTTTTGATGACCCCCGACCTGTCAAAATTTGCAAAAAATGGGTTTCCAGAAAAGTGACCAGATCCCAGCACTGCTTAGCCCATAACTTTTGAAATTTTTACCCGATTTAAAAGTGGAATACCTCTCTGAATTTGTTATTAGAATATCTATCTAGCTGCATTATTGGTTTGTTTTCAAATTTTTGGTCAATATTTTGTAATTTTTTATGACCCCCGACCTGTCAAAATTTGCAAAAAATGGGTTTC
>NW_025064763.1:0-24043 GCF_018152265.1 Drosophila ficusphila
TTTTTACAAATTTTGACAGGTCGGGGGTCATAAAAAATTACAAAATATTGACCAAAAATTCGAAAATAAACCAATAATGCAGCTAGATAGATATTCGAATAACAAATTCAGAGAGGTATTCCACTTTTAAATCGGGTAAAAATTTCAAAAGTTATGGGCTAAGCAGTGCTGGGATCTGGTCACTTTTCTGCAAACCCATTTTTTGCAAATTTTGACAGGTCGGGGGTCATAAAAAATGACGAAACATTGACCAAAAATTCGAAAATAAACCAATGATGCAGCTAGATAGATATTTTAACAACAAATTCAGAGAGGTATTCCACTTTTAAATCGGGTAAAAATTTCAAAAGTTTGGGCTAAGCAGTGCTGGGATCTGGTCACTTTTCTGCAAACCCATTTTTTGCAAATTTTGACAGGTCGGGGGTCATAAAAAACTACAAAATATTGACCAAAAATTCGAAAATAAACCAATAATGCAGCTAGATAGATATTTTAACAACAAATTCAGAGAGGTATTCCACTTTTAAATCGGGTAAAAATTTCAAAAGTTTGGGCTAAGCAGTGCTGGGATCTGGTCACTTTTCTGCAAACCCATTTTTTGCAAATTTTGACAGGTCGGGGGTCATAAAAAATTACAAAATATTGACCAAAAATTCGAAAATAAACCAATAATGCAGCTAGATAGATATTTTAATAACAAATTCAGAGAGGTATTCCACTTTTAAATCGGGTAAAAATTTCAAAAGTTATGGGCTAAGCAGTGCTGGGTTCTGGTCACTTTTCTGCAAACCCATTTTTTGCAAATTTTGACAGGTCGGGGGTCATAAAAAATTAAAAAATATTGACCAAAAATTCGAAAATAAACCAATAATGCAGCTAGATATATATTTTAATAGCAAATTCAGAGAGGTATTCCACTTTTAAATCGGGTAAAAATTTCAAAAGTTATGGGATAAGCAGTGCTGGGATCTGGTCACTTTTCTGCAAACCCATTTTTTGCAAATTTTGACAGGTCGGGGGTCATAAAAAATTACAAAATATTGACCAAAAATTCGAAAATAAACCAATAATGCAGCTAGATAGATATTTTAATAACAAATTCAGAGAGGTATTCCACTTTTAAATCGGGTAAAAATTTCAAAAGTTATGGGCTAAGCAGTGCTGGGTTCTGGTCACTTTTCTGCAAACCCATTTTTTGCAAATTTTGACAGGTCGGGGGTCATAAAAAATTAAAAAATATTGACCAAAAATTCGAAAATAAACCAATAATGCAGCTAGATAGATATTTTAATAACAAATTCAGAGAGGTATTCCACTTTTAAATCGGGTAAAAATTTCAAAAGTTATGGGCTAAGCAGTGCTGGGATCTGGTCACTTTTCTGCAAACCCATTTTTTGCAAATTTTGACAGGTCGGGGGTCATAAAAAATTACAAAATATTGACCAAAAATTCGAAAATAAACCAATAATGCAGCTAGATAGATATTTTAACAACAAATTCAGAGAGGTATTCCACTTTTAAATCGGGTAAAAATTTCAAAAGTTATGGGCTAAGCAGTGCTGGGATCTGGTCACTTTTCTGCAAACCCATTTTTTGCAAATTTTGACAGGTCGGGGGTCATAAAAAACTAAAAAATATTGACCAAAAATTCGAAAATAAACCAATAATGCAGCTAGATAGATATTTTAATAGCAAATTCAGAGAGGTATTTCACTTTTAAATCGGGTAAAAATTTCAAAAGGTTTGGGATAAGCAGTGCTGGGATCTGGTCACTTTTCTGCAAACCCATTTTTTTGCAAATTTTAACAAGTCGGGGGTCATAAAAAACTACAACATAACAACCAAAAATTCGAAAATAAACCAATAATGCAGCTAGATAGATATTCGAATAACAAATTCAGAGAGGTATTCCACTTTTAAATCGGGTAAAAATTTCAAAAGTTATGGGCTAAGCAGTGCTGGGATCTGGTCACTTTTCTGCAAACCCATTTTTTGCAAATTTTGACAGGTCGGGGGTCATAAAAAATGACGAAACATTGACCAAAAATTCGAAAATAAACCAATGATGCAGCTAGATAGATATTTTAACAACAAATTCAGAGAGGTATTCCACTTTTAAATCGGGTAAAAATTTCAAAAGTTTGGGCTAAGCAGTGCTGGGATCTGGTCACTTTTCTGCAAACCCATTTTTTGCAAATTTTGACAGGTCGGGGGTCATAAAAAACTACAAAATATTGACCAAAAATTCGAAAATAAACCAATAATGCAGCTAGATAGATATTTTAACAACAAATTCAGAGAGGTATTCCACTTTTAAATCGGGTAAAAATTTCAAAAGTTTGGGCTAAGCAGTGCTGGGATCTGGTCACTTTTCTGCAAACCCATTTTTTGCAAATTTTGACAGGTCGGGGGTCATAAAAAATTACAAAATATTGACCAAAAATTCGAAAATAAACCAATAATGCAGCTAGATAGATATTTTAATAACAAATTCAGAGAGGTATTCCACTTTTAAATCGGGTAAAAATTTCAAAAGTTATGGGCTAAGCAGTGCTGGGTTCTGGTCACTTTTCTGCAAACCCATTTTTTGCAAATTTTGACAGGTCGGGGGTCATAAAAAATTAAAAAATATTGACCAAAAATTCGAAAATAAACCAATAATGCAGCTAGATATATATTTTAATAGCAAATTCAGAGAGGTATTCCACTTTTAAATCGGGTAAAAATTTCAAAAGTTATGGGATAAGCAGTGCTGGGATCTGGTCACTTTTCTGCAAACCCATTTTTTGCAAATTTTGACAGGTCGGGGGTTATAAAAAATTACAAAATATTGACCAAAAATTCGAAAATAAACCAATAATGCAGCTAGATAGATATTTTAATAACAAATTCAGAGAGGTATTCCACTTTTAAATCGGGTAAAAATTTCAAAAGTTATGGGCTAAGCAGTGCTGGGTTCTGGTCACTTTTCTGCAAACCCATTTTTTGCAAATTTTGACAGGTCGGGGGTCATAAAAAATTAAAAAATATTGACCAAAAATTCGAAAATAAACCAATAATGCAGCTAGATAGATATTTTAATAACAAATTCAGAGAGGTATTCCACTTTTAAATCGGGTAAAAATTTCAAAAGTTATGGGCTAAGCAGTGCTGGGATCTGGTCACTTTTCTGCAAACCCATTTTTTGCAAATTTTGACAGGTCGGGGGTCATAAAAAATTACAAAATATTGACCAAAAATTCGAAAATAAACCAATAATGCAGCTAGATAGATATTTTAACAACAAATTCAGAGAGGTATTCCACTTTTAAATCGGGTAAAAATTTCAAAAGTTATGGGCTAAGCAGTGCTGGGATCTGGTCACTTTTCTGCAAACCCATTTTTTGCAAATTTTGACAGGTCGGGGGTCATAAAAAACTAAAAAATATTGACCAAAAATTCGAAAATAAACCAATAATGCAGCTAGATAGATATTTTAATAGCAAATTCAGAGAGGTATTTCACTTTTAAATCGGGTAAAAATTTCAAAAGGTTTGGGATAAGCAGTGCTGGGATCTGGTCACTTTTCTGCAAACCCATTTTTTGCAAATTTTAACAAGTCGGGGGTCATAAAAAACTACAACATAACAACCAAAAATTCGAAAATAAACCAATAATGCAGCTAGATAGATATTCGAATAACAAATTCAGAGAGGTATTCCACTTTTAAATCGGGTAAAAATTTCAAAAGTTATGGGCTAAGCAGTGCTGGGATCTGGTCACTTTTCTGCAAACCCATTTTTTGCAAATTTTGACAGGTCGGGGGTCATAAAAAATGACGAAACATTGACCAAAAATTCGAAAATAAACCAATGATGTAGCTAGATAGATATTTTAGTAACAAATTCAGAGAGGCATTCCACTTTTAAATCGGGTAAAAATTTCAAAAGTTATGGGATAAGCAGTGCTGGGATCTGGTTACTTTTCTGCAAGCCCATTTTTTTGCAAATTTTGACAGGTCGGGGGTCATAAAAAATTACAAAATATTGACCAAAAATTCGAAAATAAACCAATAATGCAGCTAGATAGATATTTTAACAACAAATTCAGAGAGGTATTCCACTTTTAAATCGGGTAAAAATTTCAAAAGTTTGGGCTAAGCAGTGCTGGGATCTGGTCACTTTTCTGCAAACAGTGGCGTAACTATAGGGTGGCAGAGGTGGCCAAATGCCACGGGCCCCCGACCCAAGAGGGCCCCGGCTCAAGAGGCCGATAGCTCAGTTTTTTTTTTGTTCTATGTGTTATAAGAACCTGTGTATTTCATTTGAATTGATAATATAAATATACATATTTTAAGTTCTGGAGCTATATAAATGTATACAGTGTCGGATAACTAACTACTTAAGGGGGCTTCTCATGTAAAATTTTAAAAAATCGATTTTTTTTTCATAGATCGATAGAATAACGTTTTGAGAGTATATTCCCGAAGTTTTATGACTCAACTCTCAATATTATGGAAAATGTGAGTGATCGAACGAGCGCGCAAACAAGTTCAAGACCCACTAACTCAAAACTTTAAAACATCTTTTCTCAAAACTATGATTTTAAAAACGCGGTACACGATTACGAAAAAACTACTGAACCGATTTTTGATTTCTAAAAAGTGTTTTGCAGATTATACATTGAACGAGTGTATGAATATCTGAAATTGTGAAAAAAAGTTATTTTATACACTTTTCAGCCCAATTCAGCAACAAAAAAATTCAACAAAATTGCAATTTTTTTTCAAAACGTGATTTCAATATTTTAAAATCGAATTTTTTGAAGTTGCAGACATTCATGCACTCGGGGGAACCCTGCTGAATAATAAAAAATGTTTTTTGTATGTTTCCGATGAAAACTTTGGGCTCCACACTGTACCGCAATAAATCCGTCAGCCGCGTCGCGCCACACGCGACCTTGAATAAGTCCGCCATTTTGTTTTTTAGAATTTTCAAAAATGTTTTTCTCATACTTTAAACATGTCTTCAAATATATGCAAAAAATTATTCGTGTAAGTTTTCATTTTCCAAGTGAAAAAAATTCCCAAAAAACAACTACTTTTTGACATATTACATGAGAAGCCCCCCTTAAGCGGTTTATTAAAATGACAGGGCCCCATCAAAAAAATTTGCCACGGGCCCCAGATGGTATAGTTACGCCACTGTCTGCAAACCCATTTTTTGCAAATTTTGACAGGTCGGGGGTCATAAAAAATTACAAAATATTGACCAAAAATTCGAAAATAAACCAATAATGCAGCTAGATAGATATTTTAACAACAAATTCAGAGAGGTATTCCACTTTTAAATCGGGTAAAAATTTCAAAAGTTTGGGCTAAGCAGTGCTGGGATCTGGTCACTTTTCTGCAAACCCATTTTTTGCAAATTTTGACAGGTCGGGGGTCATAAAAAATTACAAAATATTGACCAAAAATTCGAAAATAAACCAATAATGCAGCTAGATAGATATTTTAACAACAAATTCAGAGAGGTATTCCACTTTTAAATCGGGTAAAAATTTCAAAAGTTTGGGCTAAGCAGTGCTGGGATCTGGTCACTTTTCTGCAAACCCATTTTTTGCAAATTTTGAAAGGTCGGGGGTCATAAAAAACTACAAAATATTGACCAAAAATTCGAAAATAAACCAATAATGCAGCTAGATAGATATTCGAATAACAAATTCAGAGAGGTATTCCACTTTTAAATCGGGTAAAAATTTCAAAAGTTTGGGCTAAGCAGTGCTGGGATCTGGTCACTTTTCTGCAAACCCATTTTTTGCAAATTTTGACAGGTCGGGGGTCATAAAAAATGACAAAATATTGACCAAAAATTCGAAAATAAACCAATGATGTAGCTAGATAGATATTTTAATAACAAATTCAGAGAGGCATTCCACTTTTAAATCGGGTAAAAATTTCAAAAGTTATGGGCTAAGCAGTGCTGGGATCTGGTCACTTTTCTGCAAACCCATTTTTTGCAAATTTTGACAGGTCGGGGGTCATAAAAAATTACAAAATATTGACCAAAAATTCGAAAATAAACCAATAATGCAGCTAGATATATATTTTAATAGCAAATTCAGAGAGGTATTCCACTTTTAAATCGGGTAAAAATTTCAAAAGTTTGGGCTAAGCAGTGCTGGGATCTGGTCACTTTTCTGCAAACCCATTTTTTGCAAATTTTGACAGGTCGGGGGTCATAAAAAATTACAAAATATTGACCAAAAATTCGAAAATAAACCAATAATGCAGCTAGATAGATATTTTAATAACAAATTCAGAGAGGTATTCCACTTTTAAATCGGGTAAAAATTTCAAAAGTTATGGGCTAAGCAGTGCTGGGTTCTGGTCACTTTTCTGCAAACCCATTTTTTGCAAATTTTGACAGGTCGGGGGTCATAAAAAATTACAAAATATTGACCAAAAATTCGAAAATAAACCAATAATGCAGCTAGATAGATATTTTAATAACAAATTCAGAGAGGTATTCCACTTTTAAATCGGGTAAAAATTTCAAAAGTTATGGGCTAAGCAGTGCTGGGATCTGGTCACTTTTCTGCAAACCCATTTTTTGCAAATTTTGACAGGTCGGGGGTCATAAAAAATTACAAAATATTGACCAAAAATTCGAAAATAAACCAATAATGCAGCTAGATAGATATTTTAACAACAAATTCAGAGAGGTATTCCACTTTTAAATCGGGTAAAAATTTCAAAAGTTTGGGCTAAGCAGTGCTGGGATCTGGTCACTTTTCTGCAAACCCATTTTTTGCAAATTTTGACAGGTCGGGGGTCATAAAAAACTACAAAATATTGACCAAAAATTCGAAAATAAACCAATAATGCAGCTAGATAGATATTCGAATAACAAATTCAGAGAGGTATTCCACTTTTAAATCGGGTAAAAATTTCAAAAGTTTGGGCTAAGCAGTGCTGGGATCTGGTCACTTTTCTGCAAACCCATTTTTTTGCAAATTTTGACAGGTCGGGGGTCATAAAAAATTAACAAAATATTGACCAAAAATTCGAAAATAAACCAATAATGCAGCTAGATAGATATTTTAATAACAAATTCAGAGAGGTATTCCACTTTTAAATCGGGTAAAAATTTCAAAAGTTATGGGCTAAGCAGTGCTGGGATCTGGTCACTTTTCTGCAAACCCATTTTTTGCAAATTTTGACAGGTCGGGGGTCATAAAAAATTACAAAATATTGACCAAAAATTCGAAAATAAACCAATAATGCAGCTAGATAGATATTTTAACAACAAATTCAGAGAGGTATTCCACTTTTAAATCGGGTAAAAATTTCAAAAGTTTGGGCTAAGCAGTGCTGGGATCTGGTCACTTTTCTGCAAACCCATTTTTTGCAAATTTTGACAGGTCGGGGGTCATAAAAAACTACAAAATATTGACCAAAAATTCGAAAATAAACCAATAATGCAGCTAGATAGATATTTTAATAACAAATTCAGAGAGGTATTCCACTTTTAAATCGGGTAAAAATTTCAAAAGTTTGGGCTAAGCAGTGCTGGGATCTGGTCACTTTTCTGCAAACCCATTTTTTGCAAATTTTGACAGGTCGGGGGTCATAAAAAACTACAAAATATTGACCAAAAATTCGAAAATAAACCAATAATGCAGCTAGATAGATATTTTAATAACAAATTCAGAGAGGTATTCCACTTTTAAATCGGGTAAAAATTTCAAAAGTTATGGGATAAGCAGTGCTGGGATCTGGTCACTTTTCTGCAAACCCATTTTTTGCAAATTTTGACAGGTCGGGGGTCATAAAAAATTACAAAATATTGACCAAAAATTCGAAAATAAACCAATAATGCAGCTAGATAGATATTTTAATAACAAATTCAGAGAGGTATTCCACTTTTAAATCGGGTAAAAATTTCAAAAGTTATGGGCTAAGCAGTGCTGGGATCTGGTCACTTTTCTGCAAACCCATTTTTTGCAAATTTTGACAGGTCGGGGGTCATAAAAAATTACAAAATATTGACCAAAAATTCGAAAATAAACCAATAATGCAGCTAGATAGATATTTTAATAACAAATTCAGAGAGGTATTCCACTTTTAAATCGGGTAAAAATTTCAAAAGTTATGGGCTAAGCAGTGCTGGGATCTGGTCACTTTTCTGCAAACCCATTTTTTGCAAATTTTGACAGGTCGGGGGTCATAAAAAATTACAAAATATTGACCAAAAATTCGAAAATAAACCAATAATGCAGCTAGATAGATATTTTAATAACAAATTCAGAGAGGTATTCCACTTTTAAATCGGGTAAAAATTTCAAAAGTTATGGGCTAAGCAGTGCTGGGATCTGGTCACTTTTCTGCAAACCCATTTTTTGCAAATTTTGACAGGTCGGGGGTCATAAAAAATTACAAAATATTGACCAAAAATTCGAAAATAAACCAATAATGCAGCTAGATAGATATTTTAATAACAAATTCAGAGAGGTATTCCACTTTTAAATCGGGTAAAAATTTCAAAAGTTTGGGCTAAGCAGTGCTGGGATCTGGTCACTTTTCTGCAAACCCATTTTTTGCAAATTTTGACAGGTCGGGGGTCATAAAAAACTAAAAAATATTGACCAAAAATTCGAAAATAAACCAATAATGCAGCTAGATAGATATTTTAATAGCAAATTCAGAGAGGTATTCCACTTTTAAATCGGGTAAAAATTTCAAAAGGTTTGGGATAAGCAGTGCTGGGATCTGGTCACTTTTCTGCAAACCCATTTTTTGCAAATTTTAACAAGTCGGGGGTCATAAAAAACTACAACATAACAACCAAAAATTCGAAAATAAACCAATAATGCAGCTAGATAGATATTCGAATAACAAATTCAGAGAGGTATTCCACTTTTAAATCGGGTAAAAATTTCAAAAGTTATGGGCTAAGCAGTGCTGGGATCTGGTCACTTTTCTGCAAACCCATTTTTTGCAAATTTTGACAGGTCGGGGGTCATAAAAAATGACGAAACATTGACCAAAAATTCGAAAATAAACCAATGATGTAGCTAGATAGATATTTTAGTAACAAATTCAGAGAGGCATTCCACTTTTAAATCGGGTAAAAATTTCAAAAGTTATGGGATAAGCAGTGCTGGGATCTGGTCACTTTTCTGCAAACCCATTTTTTTGCAAATTTTGACAGGTCGGGGGTCATAAAAAATTACAAAATATTGACCAAAAATTCGAAAATAAACCAATAATGCAGCTAGATAGATATTTTAACAACAAATTCAGAGAGGTATTCCACTTTTAAATCGGGTAAAAATTTCAAAAGTTTGGGCTAAGCAGTGCTGGGATCTGGTCACTTTTCTGCAAACAGTGGCGTAACTATAGGGTGGCAGAGGTGGCCAAATGCCACGGGCCCCCGACCCAAGAGGGCCCCGGCTCAAGAGGCCGATAGCTCAGTTTTTTTTTTGTTCTATGTGTTATAAGAACCTGTGTATTTCATTTGAATTGATAATATAAATATACATATTTTAAGTTCTGGAGCTATATAAATGTATACAGTGTCGGATAACTAACTACTTAAGGGGGCTTCTCATGTAAAATTTTAAAAAATCGTTTTTTTTTTCATAGATCGATAGAATAACGTTTTGAGAGTATATTCCCGAAGTTTTATGACTCAACTCTCAATATTATGGAAAATGTGAGTGATCGAACGAGCGCGCAAACAAGTTCAAGACCCACTAACTCAAAACTTTAAAACATCTTTTCTCAAAACTATGATTTTAAAAACGCGGTACACGATTACGAAAAAACTACTGAACCGATTTTTGATTTCTAAAAAGTGTTTTGCAGATTATACATTGAACGAGTGTATGAATATCTGAAATTGTGAAAAAAAGTTATTTTATACACTTTTCAGCCCAATTCAGCAACAAAAAAATTCAACAAAATTGCAATTTTTTTTCAAAACGTGATTTCAATATTTTAAAATCGAATTTTTTGAAGTTGCAGACATTCATGCACTCGGGGGAACCCTGCTGAATAATAAAAAATGTTTTTTGTATGTTTCCGATGAAAACTTTGGGCTCCACACTGTACCGCAATAAATCCGTCAGCCGCGTCGCGCCACACGCGACCTTGAATAAGTCCGCCATTTTGTTTTTTAGAATTTTCAAAAATGTTTTTCTCATACTTTAAACATGTCTTCAAATATATGCAAAAAATTATTCGTGTAAGTTTTCATTTTCCAAGTGAAAAAAATTCCCAAAAAACAACTACTTTTTGACATATTACATGAGAAGCCCCCCTTAAGCGGTTTATTAAAATGACAGGGCCCCATCAAAAAAATTTGCCACGGGCCCCAGATGGTATAGTTACGCCACTGTCTGCAAACCCATTTTTTTGCAAATTTTGACAGGTCGGGGGTCATAAAAAATTACAAAATATTGACCAAAAATTCGAAAATAAACCAATAATGCAGCTAGATAGATATTTTAACAACAAATTCAGAGAGGTATTCCACTTTTAAATCGGGTAAAAATTTCAAAAGTTTGGGCTAAGCAGTGCTGGGATCTGGTCACTTTTCTGCAAACCCATTTTTTGCAAATTTTGACAGGTCGGGGGTCATAAAAAATTACAAAATATTGACCAAAAATTCGAAAATAAACCAATGATGTAGCTAGATAGATATTCGAATAACAAATTCAGAGAGGTATTCCACTTTTAAATCGGGTAAAAATTTCAAAAGTTTGGGCTAAGCAGTGCTGGGATCTGGTCACTTTTCTGCAAACCCATTTTTTGCAAATTTTGACAGGTCGGGGGGTCATAAAAAATTACAAAATATTGACCAAAAATTCGAAAATAAACCAATAATGCAGCTAGATAGATATTTTAATAACAAATTCAGAGAGGTATTCCACTTTTAAAACGGGTAAAAATTTCAAAAGTTATGGGCTAAGCAGTGCTGGGTTCTGGTCACTTTTGTGCAAACCCATTTTTTGCAAATTTTGACAGGTCGGGGGTCATAAAAAATTACAAAATATTGACCAAAAATTCGAAAATAAACCAATAATGCAGCTAGATAGATATTTTAACAACAAATTCAGAGAGGTATTCCACTTTTAAATCGGGTAAAAATTTCAAAAGTTTGGGCTAAGCAGTGCTGGGATCTGGTCACTTTTCTGCAAACCCATTTTTTGCAAATTTTGACAGGTCGGGGGTCATAAAAAACTACTAAATATTGACCAAAAATTCGAAAATAAACCAATAATGCAGCTAGATAGATATTCGAATAACAAATTCAGAGAGGTATTCCACTTTTAAATCGGGTAAAAATTTCAAAAGTTTGGGCTAAGCAGTGCTGGGATCTGGTCACTTTTCTGCAAACCCATTTTTTGCAAATTTTGACAGGTCGGGGGTCATAAAAAATGACGAAACATTGACCAAAAATTCGAAAATAAACCAATGATGTAGCTAGATAGATATTTTAATAACAAATTCAGAGAGGCATTCCACTTTTAAATCAGGTAAAAATTTCAAAAGTTATGGGATAAGCAGTGCTGGGATCTGGTCACTTTTCTGCAAACCCATTTTTTGCAAATTTTGACAGGTCGGGGGTCATAAAAAATTACAAAATATTGACCAAAAATTCGAAAATAAACCAATGATGTAGCTAGATAGATATTCGAATAACAAATTCAGAGAGGTATTCCACTTTTAAATCGGGTAAAAATTTCAAAAGTTATGGGCTAAGCAGTGCTGGGATCTGGTCACTTTTCTGCAAACCCATTTTTTGCAAATTTTGACAGGTCGGGGGTCATAAAAAATTACAAAATATTGACCAAAAATTCGAAAATAAACCAATAATGCAGCTAGATAGATATTTTAACAACAAATTCAGAGAGGTATTCCACTTTTAAATCGGGTAAAAATTTCAAAAGTTGTGGGCTAATCAGTGCTGGGATCTGTTCACTTTTCTGCAAACCCATTTTTTGCAAATTTTGACAGGTCGGGGGTCATAAAAAATTAAAAAATATTGACCAAAAATTCGAAAATAAACCAATAATGCAGCTAGATAGATATTTTAACAACAAATTCAGAGAGGTATTCCACTTTTAAATCGGGTAAAAATTTCAAAAGTTATGGGCTAAGCAGTGCTGGGATCTGGTCACTTTTCTGCAAACCCATTTTTTGCAAATTTTGACAGGTCGGGGGTCATAAAAAATTACAAAATATTGACCAAAAATTCGAAAATAAACCAATAATGCAGCTAGATAGATATTTTAATAGCAAATTCAGAGAGGTATTCCACTTTTAAATCGGGTAAAAATTTTAAAAGGTTTGGGATAAGCAGTGCTGGGATCTGGTCACTTTTCTGCAAACCCATTTTTTGCAAATTTTAACAAGTCGGGGGTCATAAAAAACTACAAAATATTGACCAAAAATTCGAAAATAAACCAATAATGCAGCTAGATAGATATTTTAATAACAAATTCAGAGAGGCATTCCAGTTTTAAATCGGGTAAAAATTTCAAAAGTTATGGGCTAAGCAGTGCTGGGTTCTGGTCACTTTTCTGCAAACCCATTTTTTGCAAATTTTGACAGGTCGGGGGTCATAAAAAATTACAAAATATTGACCAAAAATTCGAAAATAAACCAATAATGCAGCTAGATAGATATTCGAATAACAAATTCAGAGAGGTATTCCACTTTTAAATCGGGTAAAAATTTCGAAAGTTATGGGCTAAGTAGTGCTGGGATCTGGTCACTTTTCTGCAAACCCATTTTTTGCAAATTTTGACAGGTCGGGGGTCATAAAAAATGACGAAACATTGACCAAAAATTCGAAAATAAACCAATGATGTAGCTAGATAGATTTTTTAATAACAAATTCAGAGAGGCATTCCACTTTTAAATCGGGTAAAAATTTCAAAAGTTATGGGATAAGCAGTGCTGGGATCTGGTCACTTTTCTGCAAACCCATTTTTTTGCAAATTTTGACAGGTCGGGGGTCATAAAAAATTACAAAATATTGACCAAAAATTCGAAAATAAACCAATAATGCAGCTAGATAGATATTTTAACAACAAATTCAGAGAGGTATTCCACTTTTAAATCGGGTAAAAATTTCAAAAGTTTGGGCTAAGCAGTGCTGGGATCTGGTCACTTTTCTGCAAACCCATTTTTTTGCAAATTTTGACAGGTCGGGGGTCATAAAAAATGACGAAACATTGACCAAAAATTCGAAAATAAACCAATGATGTAGCTAGATAGATATTTTAATAACAAATTCAGAGAGGCATTCCACTTTTAAATCGGGTAAAAATTTCAAAAGTTATGGGATAAGCAGTGCTGGGATCTGGTCACTTTTCTGCAAACCCATTTTTTGCAAATTTTAACAAGTCGGGGGTCATAAAAAACTACAAAATATTGACCAAAAATTCGAAAATAAACCAATAATGCAGCTAGATAGATATTTTAATAGCAAATTCAGAGCGGTATTCCACTTTTAAATCGGGTAAAAATTTCAAAAGTTATGGGCTAAGCAGTGCTGGGATCTGGTCACTTTTCTGCAAACCCATTTTTTGCAAATTTTGACAGGTCGGGGGTCATAAAAAACTACAAAATATTGACCAAAAATTCGAAAATAAACCAATAATGCAGCTAGATAGATATTTTAATAACAAATTCAGAGAGGTATTCCACTTTTAAATCGGGTAAAAATTTCAAAAGTTATGGGCTAAGCATTGCTGGGTTCTGGTCACTTTTCTGCAAACCCATTTTTTGCAAATTTTGACAGGTCGGGGGTCATAAAAAATTACAAAATATTGACCAAAAATTCGAAAATAAACCAATAATGCAGCTAGATAGATATTTTAACAACAAATTCAGAGAGGTATTCCACTTTTAAATCGGGTAAAAATTTCAAAAGTTTGGGCTAAGCAGTGCTGGGATCTTGTCACTTTTCTGCAAACCCATTTTTTGCAAATTTTAACAAGTCGGGGGTCATAAAAAACTACAAAATATTGACCAAAAATTCGAAAATAAACCAATAATGCAGCTAGATAGATATTTTAATAACAAATTCAGAGAGGTATTCCACTTTTAAATCGGGTAAAAATTTCAAAAGTTATGGGCTAAGCAGTGCTGGGATCTGGTCACTTTTCTGCAAACCCATTTTTTGCAAATTTTGACAGGTCGGGGGTCATAAAAAACTACAAAATATTGACCAAAAATTCCAAAATAAACCAATAATGCAGCTAGATAGATATTCGAATAACAAATTCAGAGAGGTATTCCACTTTTAAATCGGGTAAAAATTTCAAAAGTTTGGGCTAAGCAGCGCTGGGATCTGGTCACTTTTCTGCAAACCCATTTTTTGCAAATTTTGGCAGGTCGGGGGTCATAAAAAATTAAAAAATATTGACCAAAAATTCGAAAATAAACCAATAATGCAGCTAGATAGATATTTTAATAGCAAATTCAGAGAGGTATTCCACTTTTAAATCGGGTAAAAATTTCAAAAGTTTGGGCTAAGCAGTGCTGGGATCTGGTCACTTTTCTGCAAACCCATTTTTTGCAAATTTTGACAGGTCGGGGGTCATAAAAAATTACAAAATATTGACCAAAAATTCGAAAATATACCAATAATGCAGCTAGATAGATATTTTAATAACAAATTCAGAGAGGTATTCCACTTTTAAATCGGGTAAAAATTTCAAAAGTTATGGGCTAAGCAGTGCTGGGATCTGGTTACTTTTCTGCAAACCCATTTTTTTTGCAAATTTTGACAGGTCGGGGGTCATAAAAAATTACAAAATATTGACCAAAAATTCGAAAATAAACCAATAATGCAGCTAGATAGATATTTTAACAACAAATTCAGAGAGGTATTCCACTTTTAAATCGGGTAAAAATTTCAAAAGTTTGGGCTAAGCAGTGCTGGGATCTGGTCACTTTTCTGCAAACCCATTTTTTGCAAATTTTGACAGGTCGGGGGTCATAAAAAATTACAAAATATTGACCAAAAATTCGAAAATAAACCAATAATGCAGCTAGATAGATATTTTAACAACAAATTCAGAGAGGCATTCCACTTTTAAATCGGGTAAAAATTTCAAAAGTTTGGGCTAAGCAGTGCTGGGATCTGGTCACTTTTCTGCAAACCCATTTTTTGCAAATTTTGACAGGTCGGGGGTCATAAAAAATTACAAAATATTGACCAAAAATTCGAAAATATACCAATAATGCAGCTAGATAGATATTTTAATAACAAATTCAGAGAGGTATTTCACTTTTAAATCGGGTAAAAATTTCAAAAGGTTTGGGATAAGCAGTGCTGGGATCTGGTCACTTTTCTGGAAACCCATTTTTTGCAAATTTTAACAAGTCGGGGGTCATAAAAAACTACAAAATATTGACCAAAAATTCGAAAATAAACCAATAATGCAGCTAGATAGATATTTTAATAACAAATTCAGAGAGGTATTCCACTTTTAAAACGGGTAAAAATTTCAAAAGTTATGAGCTAAGCAGTGCTGGGTTCTGGTCACTTTTGAGCAAACCCATTTTTTGCAAATTTTGACAGGTCGGGGGTCATAAAAAATTACAAAATATTGACCAAAAATTCGAAAATAAACCAATAATGCAGCTAGATAGATATTTTAACAACAAATTCAGAGAGGTATTCCACTTTTAAATCGGGTAAAAATGTCAAAAGTTTGGGCTAAGCAGTGCTGGGATCTGGTCACTTTTCTGCAAACCCATTTTTTGCAAATTTTGACAGGTCGGGGGTCATAAAAAACTACAAAATATTGACCAAAAATTCGAAAATAAACCAATAATGCAGCTAGATAGATATTCGAATAACAAATTCAGAGAGGTATTCCACTTTTAAATCGGGTAAAAATTTCAAAAGTTTGGGCTAAGCAGTGCTGGGATCTGGTCACTTTTCTGCAAACCCATTTTTTGCAAATTTTGACAGGTCGGGGGTCATAAAAAATGACGAAACATTGACCAAAAATTCGAAAATAAACCAATGATGTAGCTAGATAGATATTTTAATAACAAATTCAGAGAGGTATTCCACTTTTAAATCGGGTAAAAATTTCAAAAGTTATGGGCTAAGCAGTGCTGGGATCTGGTCACTTTTCTGCAAACCCATTTTGTTTGCAAATTTTGACAGGTCGGGGGTCATAAAAAATTACAAAATATTGACCAAAAATTCGAAAATAAACCAATAATGCATTTTAAACAAATTCAGAGAGGTATTCCACTTTTAAATCGGGTAAAAATTTCAAAAGTTATGGGATAAGCAGTGCTGGGATCTGGTCACTTTTCTGCAAACCCATTTTTTGCAAATTTTGACAGGTCGGGGGGTCATAAAAAATTACAAAATATTGACCAAAAATTCGAAAATAAACCAATAATGCAGCTAGATAGATATTTTAATAGCAAATTCAGAGAGGTATTCCACTTTTAAATCGGGTAAAAATTTCAAAAGGTTTGGGATAAGCAGTGCTGGGATCTGGTCACTTTTCTGCAAACCCATTTTTTGCAAATTTTGACAGGTCGGGGGTCATAAAAAATTACAAAATATTGACCAAAAATTCGAAAATAACCAATAAATAGATAGATATTTTAACAACAAATTCAGAGAGGTATTCCACTTTTAAATCGGGTAAAAATTTCAAAAGTTATGGGCTAAGCAGTGCTGGGATCTGATCACTTTTCTGCAAACCCATTTTTTGCAAATTTTGATAGGTCGGGGGTCATAAAAAATTACAAAATATTGACCAAAAATTCGAAAATAAACCAATAATGCAGCTAGATAGATATTTTAATAGCAAATTCAGAGAGGTATTCCACTTTTAAATCGGGTAAAAATTTCAAAAGGTTTGGGATAAGCAGTGCTGGGATCTGGTCACTTTTCTGCAAACCCATTTTTTGCAAATTTTGACAGGTCGGGGGTCATAAAAAACTACAAAATATTGACCAAAAATTCGAAAATAAACCAATAATGCAGCTAGATAGATATTTTAATAACAAATTCAGAGAGGCATTCCACTTTTAAATCGGGTAAAAATTTCAAAAGTTATGGGCTAAGCAGTGCTGGGTTCTGGTCACTTTTCTGCAAACCCATTTTTTGCAAATTTTGACAGGTCGGGGGTCATAAAAAATTACAAAATATTGACCAAAAATTCGAAAATAAACCAATAATGCAGCTAGATAGATATTCGAATAACAAATTCAGAGAGGTATTCCACTTTTAAATCGGGTAAAAATTTCAAAAGTTATGGGCTAAGTAGTGCTGGGATCTGGTCACTTTTCTGCAAACCCATTTTTTGCAAATTTTGACAGGTCGGGGGTCATAAAAAATGACGAAACATTGACCAAAAATTCGAAAATAAACCAATAATGTAGCTAGATAGATTTTTTAATAACAAATTCAGAGAGGCATTCCACTTTTAAATCGGGTAAAAATTTCAAAAGTTATGGGATAAGCAGTGCTGGGATCTGGTCACTTTTCTGCAAACCCATTTTTTTGCAAATTTTGACAGGTCGGGGGTCATAAAAAATTACAAAATATTGACCAAAAATTCGAAAATAAACCAATAATGCAGCTAGATAGATATTTTAACAACAAATTCAGAGAGGTATTCCACTTTTAAATCGGGTAAAAATTTCAAGAGGTTTGGGCTAAGCAGTGCTGGGATCTGGTCACTTTTCTGCAAACCCATTTTTTGCAAATTTTGACAGGTCGGGGGTCATAAAAAACTACAACATAACAACCAAAAATTCGAAAATAAACCAATAATGCAGCTAGATAGATATTTTAATAGCAAATTCAGAGAGGTATTTCACTTTTAAATCGGGTAAAAATTTCAAAAGGTTTGGGATAAGCAGTGCTGGGATCTGGTCACTTTTCTGCAAACCCATTTTTTGCAAATTTTAACAAGTCGGGGGTCATAAAAAACTACAAAATATTGACCAAAAATTCGAAAATAAACCAATAATGCAGCTAGATAGATATTCGAATAACAAATTCAGAGAGGTATTCCACTTTTAAATCGGGTAAAAATTTCAAAAGTTTGGGCTAAGCAGTGCTGGGATCTGGTCACTTTTCTGCAAACCCATTTTTTGCAAATTTTGACAGGTCGGGGGTCATAAAAAATGACGAAACATTGACCAAAAATTCGAAAATAAACCAATGATGTAGCTAGATAGATATTTTAATAACAAATTCAGAGAGGCATTCCACTTTTAAATCGGGTAAAAATTTCAAAAGTTATGGGATAAGCAGTGCTGGGATCTGGTCACTTTTCTGCAAACCCATTTTTTTGCAAATTTTGACAGGTCGGGGGTCATAAAAAATTACAAAATATTGACCAAAAATTTGAAAATAAACCAATGATGTAGCTAGATAGATATTTTAACAACAAATTCAGAGAGGTATTCCACTTTTAAATCGGGTAAAAATTTCAAAAGTTTGGGCTAAGCAGTGCTGGGATCTGGTCACTTTTCTGCAAACCCATTTTTTGCAAATTTTGACAGGTCGGGGGTCATAAAAAACTAAAAAATATTGACCAAAAATTCGAAAATAAACCAATAATGCAGCTAGATAGATATTTTAATAGCAAATTCAGAGAGGTATTTCACTTTTAAATCGGGTAAAAATTTCAAAAGGTTTGGGATAAGCAGTGCTGGGATCTGGTCACTTTTCTGCAAACCCATTTTTTGCAAATTTTAACAAGTCGGGGGTCATAAAAAACTACAAAATATTGACCAAAAATTCGAAAATAAACCAATAATGCAGCTAGATAGATATTCGAATAACAAATTCAGAGAGGTATTCCACTTTTAAATCGGGTAAAAATTTCAAAAGTTTGGGCTAAGCAGCGCTGGGATCTGGTCACTTTTCTGCAAACCCATTTTTTTGCAAATTTTGACAGGTCGGGGGTCATAAAAAATTACAAAATATTGACCAAAAATTCGAAAATAAACCAATAATGCAGCTAGATAGATATTTTAACAACAAATTCAGAGAGGTATTCCACTTTTAAATCGGGTAAAAATTTCAAAAGGTTTGGGCTAAGCAGTGCTGGGATCTGGTCACTTTTCTGCAAACCCATTTTTTGCAAATTTTGACAGGTCGGGGGTCATAAAAAACTACAAAATATTGACCAAAAATTCGAAAATAAACCAATAATGCAGCTAGATAGATATTTTAATAACAAATTCAGAGAGGCATTCCACTTTTAAATCGGGTAAAAATTTCAAAAGTTATGGGCTAAGCAGTGCTGGGTTCTGGTCACTTTTCTGCAAACCCATTTTTTGCAAATTTTGACAGGTCGGGGGTCATAAAAAATTACAAAATATTGACCAAAAATTCGAAAATAAACCAATAATGCAGCTAGATAGATATTCGAATAACAAATTCAGAGAGGTATTCCACTTTTAAATCGGGTAAAAATTTCAAAAGTTATGGGCTAAGTAGTGCTGGGATCTGGTCACTTTTCTGCAAACCCATTTTTTGCAAATTTTGACAGGTCGGGGGTCATAAAAAATGACGAAACATTGACCAAAAATTCGAAAATAAACCAATGATGTAGCTAGATAGATTTTTTAATAACAAATTCAGAGAGGCATTCCACTTTTAAATCGGGTAAAAATTTCAAAAGTTATGGGATAAGCAGTGCTGGGATCTGGTCACTTTTCTGCAAACCCATTTTTTTGCAAATTTTGACAGGTCGGGGGTCATAAAAAATTACAAAATATTGACCAAAAATTCGAAAATAAACCAATAATGCAGCTAGATAGATATTTTAACAACAAATTCAGAGAGGTATTCCACTTTTAAATCGGGTAAAAATTTCAAAAGGTTTGGGCTAAGCAGTGCTGGGATCTGGTCACTTTTCTGCAAACCCATTTTTTGCAAATTTTGACAGGTCGGGGGTCATAAAAAACTAAAAAATATTGACCAAAAATTCGAAAATAAACCAATAATGCAGCTAGATAGATATTTTAATAGCAAATTCAGAGAGGTATTTCACTTTTAAATCGGGTAAAAATTTCAAAAGGTTTGGGATAAGCAGTGCTGGGATCTGGTCACTTTTCTGCAAACCCATTTTTTGCAAATTTTAACAAGTCGGGGGTCATAAAAAACTACAAAATATTGACCAAAAATTCGAAAATAAACCAATAATGCAGCTAGATAGATATTCGAATAACAAATTCAGAGAGGTATTCCACTTTTAAATCGGGTAAAAATTTCAAAAGTTTGGGCTAAGCAGTGCTGGGATCTGGTCACTTTTCTGCAAACCCATTTTTTGCAAATTTTGACAGGTCGGGGGTCATAAAAAATTACAAAATATTGACCAAAAATTCGAAAATAAACCAATAATGCAGCTAGATAGATATTTTAACAACAAATTCAGAGAGGTATTCCACTTTTAAATCGGGTAAAAATTTCAAAAGGTTTGGGCTAAGCAGTGCTGGGATCTGGTCACTTTTCTGCAAACCCATTTTTTGCAAATTTTGACAGGTCGGGGGTCATAAAAAACTAAAAAATATTGACCAAAAATTCGAAAATAAACCAATAATGCAGCTAGATAGATATTTTAATAGCAAATTCAGAGAGGTATTTCACTTTTAAATCGGGTAAAAATTTCAAAAGGTTTGGGATAAGCAGTGCTGGGATCTGGTCACTTTTCTGCAAACCCATTTTTTGCAAATTTTGACAGGTCGGGGGTCATAAAAAATGACGAAACATTGACCAAAAATTCGAAAATAAACCAATAATGCAGCTAGATAGATATTTTAATAACAAATTCAGAGAGGCATTCCACTTTTAAATCGGGTAAAAATTTCAAAAGTTATGGGATAAGCAGTGCTGGGTTCTGGTCACTTTTCTGCAAACCCATTTTTTTGCAATTTTTGACAGGTCGGGGGTCATAAAAAATTACAAAATATTGACCAAAAATTCGAAAATAAACCAATAATGCAGCTAGATAGATATTTTAATAGCAAATTCAGAGAGGTATTCCACTTTTAAATCGGGTAAAAATTTCAAAAGGTTTGGGCTAAGCAGTGCTGGGTTCTGGTCACTTTTCTGCAAACCCATTTTTTGCAAATTTTAACAAGTCGGGGGTCATAAAAAACTACAAAATATTAACCAAAAATTCGAAAATAAAGCAATAATGCAGCTAGATAGATATTTTAATAACAAATTCAGAGAGGTATTCCACTTTTAAATCGGGTAAAAATTTCAAAAGTTATGGGCTAAGCAGTGCTGGGTTCTGGTCACTTTTCTGCAAACCCATTTTTTTGCAAATTTTGACAGGTCGGGGGTCATAAAAAATGACGAAACATTGACCAAAAATTCGAAAATAAACCAATGATGTAGCTAGATAGATATTTTAATAACAAATTCAGAGAGGCATTCCACTTTTAAATCGGGTAAAAATTTCAAAAGTTATGGGATAAGCAGTGCTGGGATCTGGTCACTTTTCTGCAAACCCATTTTTTGCAAATTTTGACAGGTCGGGGGTCATAAAAAATTACAAAATATTGACCAAAAATTCGAAAATAAACCAATAATGCAGCTAGATAGATATTCGAATAACAAATTCAGAGAGGTATTCCACTTTTAAATCGGGTAAAAATTTCAAAAGGTTTGGGATAAGCAGTGCTGGGATCTGGTCACTTTTCTGCAAACCCATTTTTTGCAAATTTTAACAAGTCGGGGGTCATAAAAAACTACAAAATATTGACCAAAAATTCGAAAATAAACCAATAATGCAGCTAGATAGATATTTTAATAACAAATTCAGAGAGGTATTCCACTTTTAAATCGGGTAAAAATTTCAAAAGTTATGGGCTAAGCAGTGCTGGGCTCTGGTCACTTTTCTGCAAACCCATTTTTTTGCAAATTTTGACAGGTCGGGGGTCATAAAAAATTACAAAATATTGACCAAAAATTCGAAAATAAACCAATAATGCAGCTAGATAGATATTCTAATAACAAATTCAGAGAGGTATTCCACTTTTAAATCGGGTAAAAATTTCAAAAGTTATGGGCTAAGCAGTGCTGGGATCTGGTCACTTTTCTGCAAACCCATTTTTGGCAAATTTTGACAGGTCGGGGGTCATAAAAAACTACAAAATATTGACCAAAAATTCGAAAATAAACCAATAATGCAGCTAGATAGATATTCGAATAACAAATTCAGAGAGGTATTCCACTTCTAAATCGGGTAAAAATTTCAAAAGTTTGGGCTAAGCAGTGCTGGGATCTGGTCACTTTTCTGCAAACCCATTTTTTGCAAATTTTGACAGGTCGGGGGGTCATAAAAAATGACGAAACATTGACCAAAAATTCGAAAATAAACCAATGATGTAGCTAGATAGATATTTTAATAACAAATTCAGAGAGGCATTCCACTTTTAAATCGGGTAAAAATTTCAAAAGTTATGGATAAGCAGTGCTGGGATCTGGTCACTTTTCTGCAAACCCATTTTTTGCAAATTTTGACAGGTCGGGGGTCATAAAAAATGACGAAACATTGACCAAAAATTCGAAAATAAACCAATGATATAGCTAGATAGATATTTTAATAACAAATTCAGAGAGGCATTCCACTTTTAAATCGGGTAAAAATTTCAAAAGTTATGGGATAAGCAGTGCTGGGATCTGGTCACTTTTCTGCAAACCCATTTTTTGCAAATTTTGACAGGTCGGGGGTCATAAAAAATTACAAAATATTGACCAAAAATTCGAAAATAAACCAATAATGCAGCTAGATAGATATTTTAATAGCAAATTCAGAGAGGTATTCCACTTTTAAATCGGGTAAAAATTTCAAAAGGTTTGGGCTAAGCAGTGCTGGGTTCTGGTCACTTTTCTGCAAACCCATTTTTTGCAAATTTTGACAGGTCGGGGGTCATAAAAAATTACAAAATATTGACCAAAAATTCGAAAATAAACCAATAATGCAGCTAGATAGATATTCGAATAACAAATTCAGAGAGGTATTCCACTTTTAAATCGGGTAAAAATTTCAAAAGTTATGGGCTAAGTAGTGCTGGGATCTGGTCACTTTTCTGCAAACCCATTTTTTGCAAATTTTGACAGGTCGGGGGTCATAAAAAATGACGAAACATTGACCAAAAATTCGAAAATAAACCAATGATGTAGCTAGATAGATTTTTTAATAACAAATTCAGAGAGGCATTCCACTTTTAAATCGGGTAAAAATTTCAAAAGTTATGGGATAAGCAGTGCTGGGATCTGGTCACTTTTCTGCAAACCCATTTTTTGCAAATTTTGACAGGTCGGGGGTCATAAAAAACTAAAAAATATTGACCAAAAATTCGAAAATAAACCAATAATGCAGCTAGATAGATATTTTAATAGCAAATTCAGAGAGGTATTTCACTTTTAAATCGGGTAAAAATTTCAAAAGGTTTGGGATAAGCAGTGCTGGGATCTGGTCACTTTTCTGCAAACCCATTTTTTGCAAATTTTAACAAGTCGGGGGTCATAAAAAACTACAAAATATTGACCAAAAATTCGAAAATAAACCAATAATGCAGCTAGATAGATATTCGAATAACAAATTCAGAGAGGTATTCCACTTTTAAATCGGGTAAAAATTTCAAAAGTTTGGGCTAAGCAGCGCTGGGATCTGGTCACTTTTCTGCAAACCCATTTTTTGCAAATTTTGACAGGTCGGGGGTCATAAAAAATTACAAAATATTGACCAAAAATTCGAAAATAAACCAATAATGCAGCTAGATAGATATTTTAACAACAAATTCAGAGAGGTATTCCACTTTTAAATCGGGTAAAAATTTCAAAAGTTTGGGCTAAGCAGTGCTGGGATCTGGTCACTTTTCTGCAAACCCATTTTTTGCAAATTTTAACAAGTCGGGGGTCATAAAAAATTACAAAATATTGACCAAAAATTCGAAAATAAACCAATAATGCAGCTAGATAGATATTTTAATAGCAAATTCAGAGAGGTATTCCACTTTTAAATCGGGTAAAAA
>NW_025064764.1:0-13961 GCF_018152265.1 Drosophila ficusphila
AAACTACAAAATATTGACCAAAAATTCGAAAATAAACCAATAATGCAGCTAGATAGATATTTTAACAACAAATTCAGAGAGGTATTCCACTTTTAAATCGGGTAAAAATTTCAAAAGTTTGGCCAAGCAGTGCTGGGATCTGGTCACTTTTCTCCAAACCCATTTTTTGCAAATTTTAACAGGTCGGGGTCATAAAAAAATGACGAAACATTGACCAAAAAAAATTCGAAAATAAACCAATGATGTAGCTAGATAGATATTTTAATAACAAATTCAGAGAGGCATTCCACTTTTAAATCGGGTAAAAATTTCAAAAGTTATGGGATAAGCAGTGCTGGGATCTGGTCACTTTTCTGCAAACCCATTTTTTGCAAATTTTGACAGGTCGGGGGTCATAAAAAAATTACAAAATATTGACCAAAAATTCGAAAATAAACCAATAATGCAGCTAGATAGATATTTTAACAACAAATTCAGAGAGGTATTCCACTTTTAAATCGGGTAAAAATTTCAAAAGTTCTGGGCTAAGCAGTGCTGGGATCTGGTCACTTTTCTGCAAACCCATTTTTTGCAAATTTTGACAGGTCGGGGGTCATAAAAAATTACAAAATATTGACCAAAAATTCGAAAATAAACCAATAATGCAGCTAGATAGATATTTTAACAACAAATTCAGAGAGGTATTCCACTTTTAAATCGGGTAAAAATTTCAAAAGTTTGGGCTAAGCAGTGCTGGGATCTGGTCACTTTTTCTGCAAACCCATTTTTGCAAATTTTGACAGGTCGGGGTCATAAAAACTACAAAATATTGACCAAAAATTCGAAAATAAACCAATAATGCAGCTAGATAGATATTTTAATAACAAATTCAGAGAGGTATTCCACTTTTAAATCGGGTAAAAATTTCAAAAGTTTGGGGCTAAGCAGTGCTGGGATCTTGTCACTTTTCTGCAAACCCATTTTTTTGCAAATTTTGACAGGTCGGGGTCATAAAAAATTACAAAATATTGACCAAAAATTCGAAAATAAACCAATAATGCAGCTAGATAGATATTTTAATAACAAATTCAGAGAGGTATTCCACTTTTAAATCGGGTAAAAATTTCAAAAGTTATGGGCTAAGCAGTGCTGGATCTGGTCACTTTTCTGCAAACCCATTTTTTGCAAATTTTGACAGGTCGGGGGTCATAAAAAATTACAAAATATTTAGACCAAAAATTCGAAAATAAACCAATAATGCAGCTAGATAGATATTTTAATAACAAATTCAGAGAGGTATTCCACTTTTAAATCGGGTAAAAATTTCAAAAGTTTGGGCTAAGCAGTGCTGGGATCTGGTCACTTTTCTGCAAACCCATTTTTTGCAAATTTTGACAGGTCGGGGGTCATAAAAAACTACAAAATATTGACCAAAAATTCGAAAAATAAACCAATAATGCAGCTAGATAGATATTCGAATAACAAATTCAGAGAGGTATTCCACTTTTAAATCGGGTAAAAATTTCAAAAGTTATGGGCTAAGCAGTGCTGGGATCTTGTCACTTTTCTGCAAACCCATTTTTTTGTAAATTTTGACAGGTCGGGGGTCATAAAAAATTACAAAATATTGACCAAAAATTCGAAAATAAACCAATAATGCAGCTAGATAGATATTTTAACAACAAATTCAGAGAGGTATTCCACTTTTAAATCGGGTAAAAATTTCAAAAGGTTTGGGCTAAGCAGTGCTGGGATCTGGTCACTTTTCTGCAAACCCATTTTTTGCAAATTTTGACAGGTCGGGGGTCATAAAAAACTACAAAATATTGACCAAAAATTCGAAAATAAACCAATAATGCAGCTAGATAGATATTTTAATAACAAATTCAGAGAGGTATTCCACTTTTAAATCGGGTAAAAATTTCAAAAGTTTGGGCTAAGCAGTGCTGGGATCTGGTCACTTTTCTGCAAACCCATTTTTTGCAAATTTTGACAGGTCGGGGGTCATAAAAAATTACAAAATATTGACCAAAAATTCGAAAATAAACCAATAATGCAGCTAGATAGATATTTTAATAACAAATTCAGAGAGGTATTCCACTTTTAAATCGGGTAAAAATTTCAAAAGGTTTGGGCTAAGCAGTGCTGGGATCTGGTCACTTTTCTGCAAACCCATTTTTGCAAATTTTTACAGGTCGGGGGGTCATAAAAAACTACAAAATATTGACCAAAAATTCGAAAATAAACCAATAATGGCGCTAGATAGATATTTTAATAACAAATTCAGAGAGGCATTCCACTTTTAAATCGGGTAAAAATTTCAAAAGTTATGGGCTAAGCAGTGCTGGGATCTGGTCACTTTTCTGCAAACCCATTTTTTGCAAATTTTGACAGGTCGGGGGTCATAAAAAATTACAAAATATTGACCAAAAATTCGAAAATAAACCAATAATGCAGCTAGATAGATATTTTAACAACAAATTCAGAGAGGTATTCCACTTTTAGATCGGGTAAAAATTTCAAAAGTTTGGGCTAAGCAGTGCTGGGATCTGGTCACTTTTCTACAAACCCATTTTTTGCAAATTTTGACAGGTCGGGGGTCATAAAAAACTACAAAATATTGACCAAAAATTCGAAAATAAACCAATAATGCAGCTAGATAGATATTTTAATAACAAATTCAGAGAGGTATTCCACTTTTAAATCGGGTAAAAATTTCAAAAGGTTTGGGCTAAGCAGTGCTGGGATCTTGTCACTTTTCTGCAAACCCATTTTTTGCAAATTTTGACAGGTCGGGGGTCATAAAAAACTACAAAATATTGACCAAAAATTCGAAAATAAACCAATAATGCAGCTAGATAGATATTTTAATAACAAATTCAGAGAGGTATTCCACTTTTAAATCGGGTAAAAATTTCAAAAGTTATGGGATAAGCAGTGCTGGGATCTGGTCACTTTTCTGCAAACCCATTTTTTGCAAATTTTGACAGGTCGGGGGTCATAAAAAACTACAAAATATTGACCAAAAATTCGAAAATAAACCAATAATGCAGCTAGATAGATATTCGAATAACAAATTCAGAGAGGTATTCCACTTTTAAATCGGGTAAAAATTTCAAAAGTTATGGGCTAAGCAGTGCTGGGATCTGGTCACTTTTCTGCAAACCCATTTTTTTGCAAATTTTGACAGGTCGGGGGGTCATAAAAAATTACAAAATATTGACCAAAAATTCGAAAATAAACCAATAATGCAGCTAGATAGATATTTTAATAACAAATTCAGAGAGGCATTCCACTTTTAAATCGGGTAAAAATTTCAAAAGTTATGGGATAAGCAGTGCTGGGATCTGGTCACTTTTCTGCAAACCCATTTTTTTGCAAATTTTGACAGGTCCGGGGTCATAAAAAATTACAAAATATTGACCAAAAATTCGAAAATAAACCAATAATGCAGCTAGATAGATATTTTAACAACAAATTCAGAGAGGTATTCCACTTTTAAATCGGGTAAAAATTTCAAAAGTTATGGGCTAAGCAGTGCTGGGATCTGGTCACTTTTCTGCAAACCCATTTTTTGCAAATTTTGACAGGTCGGGGGTCATAAAAAACTACAAAATATTGACCAAAAATTCGAAAATAAACCAATAATGCAGCTAGATAGATATTTTAACAACAAATTCAGAGAGGTATTCCACTTTTAAATCGGGTAAAAATTTCAAAAGGTTTGGGATAAGCAGTGCTGGGATCTGGTCACTTTTCTGCAAACCCATTTTTTGCAAATTTTGACAGGTCGGGGGTCATAAAAAACTACAAAATATTGATCAAAAATTCGAAAATAAACCAATAATGCAGCTAGATAGATATTTTAATAACAAATTCAGAGAGGTATTCCACTTTTAAATCGGGTAAAAATTTCAAAAGTTTGGGCTAAGCAGTGCTGGGATCTGGTCACTTTTTGTGCAAACCCATTTTTTGCAAATTTTGACAGGTCGGGGGTCGTAAAAAACTACAAAATATTGACCAAAAATTCGAAAATAAACCAATAATGCAGCTAGATAGATATTTTAACAACAAATTCAGAGAGGTATTCCACTTTTAAATCGGGTAAAAATTTCAAAAGGTTTGGGATAAGCAGTGCTGGGATCTGGTCACTTTTCTGCAAACCCATTTTTTGCAAATTTTTACAGGTCGGGGGTCATAAAAAACTACAAAATATTGACCAAAAATTCGAAAATAAACCAATAATGCCGCTAGATAGATATTTTAATAACAAATTCAGAGAGGCATTCCACTTTTAAATCGGGTAAAAATTTCAAAAGTTATGGGATAAGCAGTGCTGGGATCTGGTCACTTTTCTGCAAACCCATTTTTTTGCAAATTTTGACAGGTCGGGGGTCATAAAAAATTACAAAATATTGACCAAAAATTCGAAAATAAACCAATAATGCAGCTAGATAGATATTTTAACAACAAATTCAGAGAGGTATTCCACTTTTAGATCGGGTAAAAATTTCAAAAGTTATGGGCTAAGCAGTGCTGGGATCTGGTCACTTTTCTACAAACCCATTTTTTGCAAATTTTGACAGGTCGGGGGTCATAAAAAACTACAAAATATTGACCAAAAATTCGAAAATAAACCAATAATGCAGCTAGATAGATATTTTAATAACAAATTCAGAGAGGTATTCCACTTTTAAATCGGGTAAAAATTTCAAAAGTTTGGGCTAAGTAGTGCTGGGATCTTGTCACTTTTCTGCAAACCCATTTTTTGCAAATTTTGACAGGTCGGGGGTCATAAAAAATTACAAAATATTGACCAAAAATTCGAAAATAAACCAATAATGCAGCTAGATAGATATTCGGATATTTTAATAACAAATTCAGAGAGGTATTCCACTTTTAAATCGGGTAAAAATTTCAAAAGTTATGGGCTAAGCAGTGCTGGGATCTGGTCACTTTTCTGCAAACCCATTTTTTGCAAATTTTGACAGGTCGGGGGTCATAAAAAACTACAAAATATTGACCAAAAATTCGAAAATAAACCAATAATGCAGCTAGATAGATATTTTAATAACAAATTCAGAGAGGTATTCCACTTTTAAATCGGGTAAAAATTTCAAAAGTTATGGGCTAAGCAGTGCTGGGATCTGGTCACTTTTCTGCAAACCCATTTTTTGCAAATTTTGACAGGTCGGGGGTCATAAAAAATTACAAAATATTGACCAAAAATTCGAAAATAAACCAATAATGCAGCTAGATAGATATTTTAATAACAAATTCAGAGAGGTATTCCACTTTTAAATCGGGTAAAAATTTCAAAAGTTATGGGCTAAGCAGTGCTGGGATCTGGTCACTTTTCTGCAAACCCATTTTTTTGCAAATTTTGACAGGTCGGGGGTCATAAAAAATTACAAAATATTGACCAAAAATTCGAAAATAAACCAATAATGCAGCTAGATAGATATTTTAACAACAAATTCAGAGAGGTATTCCACTTTTAAATCGGGTAAAAATTTCAAAAGTTATGGGCTAAGCAGTGCTGGGATCTGGTCACTTTTCTGCAAACCCATTTTTTGCAAATTTTGACAGGTCGGGGGTCATAAAAAATTACAAAATATTGACCAAAAATTCGAAAATAAACCAATAATGCAGCTAGATAGATATTTTAATAACAAATTCAGAGAGGTATTCCACTTTTAAATCGGGTAAAAATTTCAAAAGTTATGGGCTAAGCAGTGCTGGGATCTGGTCACTTTTCTGCAAACCCATTTTTTTGCAAATTTTGACAGGTCGGGGGTCATAAAAAATTACAAAATATTGACCAAAAATTCGAAAATAAACCAATAATGCAGCTAGATAGATATTTTAATAACAAATTCAGAGAGGTATTCCACTTTTAAATCGGGTAAAAATTTCAAAAGTTATGGGCTAAGCAGTGCTGGGATCTGGTCACTTTTCTGCAAACCCATTTTTTGCAAATTTTGACAGGTCGGGGGTCATAAAAAACTACAAAATATTGACCAAAAATTCGAAAATAAACCAATAATGCAGCTAGATAGATATTTTAATAACAAATTCAGAGAGGTATTCCACTTTTAAATCGGGTAAAAATTTCAAAAGTTTGGGCTAAGCAGTGCTGGGATCTGGTCACTTTTCTGCAAACCCATTTTTTGCAAATTTTGACAGGTCGGGGGTCATAAAAAATTACAAAATATTGACCAAAAATTCGAAAATAAACCAATAATGCAGCTAGATAGATATTTTAATAACAAATTCAGAGAGGTATTCCACTTTTAAATCGGGTAAAAATTTCAAAAGTTTGGGCTAAGCAGTGCTGGGATCTGGTCACTTTTCTGCAAACCCATTTTTTGCAAATTTTGACAGGTCGGGGGTCATAAAAA
This sequence comes from Drosophila ficusphila, assembly GCF_018152265.1. Taxonomy (NCBI): domain Eukaryota; kingdom Metazoa; phylum Arthropoda; class Insecta; order Diptera; family Drosophilidae; genus Drosophila; species Drosophila ficusphila. The sequence continues at coordinate 6,381 of NW_025064764.1, forward strand.
ATTACAAAATATTGACCAAAAATTCGAAAATAAACCAATAATGCAGCTAGATAGATATTTTAACAACAAATTCAGAGAGGTATTCCACTTTTAAATCGGGTAAAAATTTCAAAAGTTATGGGCTAAGCAGTGCTGGGATCTGGTCACTTTTCTGCAAACCCATTTTTTGCAAATTTTGACAGGTCGGGGGTCATAAAAAATTACAAAATATTGACCAAAAATTCGAAAATAAACCAATAATGCAGCTAGATAGATATTTTAATAACAAATTCAGAGAGGTATTCCACTTTTAAATCGGGTAAAAATTTCAAAAGTTATGGGCTAAGCAGTGCTGGGATCTGGTCACTTTTCTGCAAACCCATTTTTTGCAAATTTTGACAGGTCGGGGGTCATAAAAAATTACAAAATATTGACCAAAAATTCGAAAATAAACCAATAATGCAGCTAGATAGATATTTTAATAACAAATTCAGAGAGGTATTCCACTTTTAAATCGGGTAAAAATTTCAAAAGTTATGGGCTAAGCAGTGCTGGGATCTGGTCACTTTTCTGCAAACCCATTTTTTGCAAATTTTGACAGGTCGGGGGTCATAAAAAATTACAAAATATTGACCAAAAATTCGAAAATAAACCAATAATGCAGCTAGATAGATATTTTAATAACAAATTCAGAGAGGTATTCCACTTTTAAATCGGGTAAAAATTTCAAAAGTTATGGGCTAAGCAGTGCTGGGATCTGGTCACTTTTCTGCAAACCCATTTTTTGCAAATTTTGACAGGTCGGGGGTCATAAAAAACTACAAAATATTGACCAAAAATTCGAAAATAAACCAATAATGCAGCTAGATAGATATTTTAATAACAAATTCAGAGAGGTATTCCACTTTTAAATCGGGTAAAAATTTCAAAAGTTATGGGCTAAGCAGTGCTGGGATCTGGTCACTTTTCTGCAAACCCATTTTTTTGCAAATTTTGACAGGTCGGGGGTCATAAAAAATTACAAAATATTGACCAAAAATTCGAAAATAAACCAATAATGCAGCTAGATAGATATTTTAATAACAAATTCAGAGAGGTATTCCACTTTTAAATCGGGTAAAAATTTCAAAAGTTTGGGCTAAGCAGTGCTGGGATCTGGTCACTTTTCTGCAAACCCATTTTTTGCAAATTTTGACAGGTCGGGGGTCATAAAAATTACAAAATATTGACCAAAAATTCGAAAATAAACCAATAATGCAGCTAGATAGATATTTTAATAACAAATTCAGAGAGGTATTCCACTTTTAAATCGGGTAAAAATTTCAAAAGTTATGGGCTAAGCAGTGCTGGGATCTGGTCACTTTTCTGCAAACCCATTTTTTGCAAATTTTGACAGGTCGGGGGTCATAAAAAATTACAAAATATTGACCAAAAATTCGAAAATAAACCAATAATGCAGCTAGATAGATATTTTAATAACAAATTCAGAGAGGTATTCCACTTTTAAATCGGGTAAAAATTTCAAAAGTTATGGGCTAAGCAGTGCTGGGATCTGGTCACTTTTCTGCAAACCCATTTTTTGCAAATTTTGACAGGTCGGGGGTCATAAAAAATTACAAAATATTGACCAAAAATTCGAAAATAAACCAATAATGCAGCTAGATAGATATTTTAATAACAAATTCAGAGAGGTATTCCACTTTTAAATCGGGTAAAAATTTCAAAAGTTATGGGCTAAGCAGTGCTGGGATCTGGTCACTTTTCTGCAAACCCATTTTTTGCAAATTTTGACAGGTCGGGGGTCATAAAAAATTACAAAATATTGACCAAAAATTCGAAAATAAACCAATAATGCAGCTAGATAGATATTTTAATAACAAATTCAGAGAGGTATTCCACTTTTAAATCGGGTAAAAATTTCAAAAGTTTGGGCTAAGCAGTGCTGGGATCTGGTCACTTTTCTGCAAACCCATTTTTTGCAAATTTTGACAGGTCGGGGGTCATAAAAAATTACAAAATATTGACCAAAAAAATTCGAAAAATAAACCAATAATGCAGCTAGATAGATATTTTAATAACAAATTCAGAGAGGTATTCCACTTTTAAATCGGGTAAAAATTTCAAAAGTTTGGGCTAAGCAGTGCTGGGATCTGGTCACTTTTCTGCAAACCCATTTTTTGCAAATTTTGACAGGTCGGGGGTCATAAAAAATTACAAAATATTGACCAAAAATTCGAAAATAAACCAATAATGCAGCTAGATAGATATTTTAACAACAAATTCAGAGAGGTATTCCACTTTTAAATCGGGTAAAAATTTCAAAAGTTATGGGCTAAGCAGTGCTGGGATCTGGTCACTTTTCTGCAAACCCATTTTTTGCAAATTTTGACAGGTCGGGGGTCATAAAAAATTACAAAATATTGACCAAAAATTCGAAAATAAACCAATAATGCAGCTAGATAGATATTTTAATAACAAATTCAGAGAGGTATTCCACTTTTAAATCGGGTAAAAATTTCAAAAGTTATGGGCTAAGCAGTGCTGGGATCTGGTCACTTTTCTGCAAACCCATTTTTTGCAAATTTTGACAGGTCGGGGGGTCATAAAAAATTACAAAATATTGACCAAAAATTCGAAAATAAACCAATAATGCAGCTAGATAGATATTTTAATAACAAATTCAGAGAGGTATTCCACTTTTAAATCGGGTAAAAATTTCAAAAGTTATGGGCTAAGCAGTGCTGGGATCTGGTCACTTTTCTGCAAACCCATTTTTTGCAAATTTTGACAGGTCGGGGGTCATAAAAAATTACAAAATATTGACCAAAAATTCTGAAAATAAAACCAATAATGCAGCTAGATAGATATTTTAATAACAAATTCAGAGAGGTATTCCACTTTTAAATCGGGTAAAAATTTCAAAAGTTATGGGCTAAGCAGTGCTGGGATCTGGTCACTTTTCTGCAAACCCATTTTTTGCAAATTTTGACAGGTCGGGGGTCATAAAAAATTACAAAATATTGACCAAAAATTCGAAAAATAAACCAATAATGCAGCTAGATAGATATTTTAATAACAAATTCAGAGAGGTATTCCACTTTTAAATCGGGTAAAAATTTCAAAAGTTATGGGCTAAGCAGTGCTGGGATCTGGTCACTTTTCTGCAAACCCATTTTTTTGCAAATTTTGACAGGTCGGGGGTCATAAAAAACTACAAAATATTGACCAAAAATTCGAAAATAAACCAATAATGCAGCTAGATAGATATTTTAACAACAAATTCAGAGAGGTATTCCACTTTTAAATCGGGTAAAAATTTCAAAAGTTTGGGCTAAGCAGTGCTGGGATCTGGTCACTTTTCTGCAAACCCATTTTTTGCAAATTTTGACAGGTCGGGGGTCATAAAAAACTACAAAATATTGACCAAAAATTCGAAAATAAACCAATAATGCAGCTAGATAGATATTTTAATAACAAATTCAGAGAGGTATTCCACTTTTAAATCGGGTAAAAATTTCAAAAGTTTGGGCTAAGCAGTGCTGGGATCTGGTCACTTTTCTGCAAACCCATTTTTTGCAAATTTTGACAGGTCGGGGGTCATAAAAAATTACAAAATATTGACCAAAAATTCGAAAATAAACCAATAATGCAGCTAGATAGATATTTTAATAACAAATTCAGAGAGGTATTCCACTTTTAAATCGGGTAAAAATTTCAAAAGTTATGGGCTAAGCAGTGCTGGGATCTGGTCACTTTTCTGCAAACCCATTTTTTGCAAATTTTGACAGGTCGGGGGTCATAAAAAATTACAAAATATTGACCAAAAATTCGAAAAATAAACCAATAATGCAGCTAGATAGATATTTTAATAACAAATTCAGAGAGGTATTCCACTTTTAAATCGGGTAAAAATTTCAAAAGTTATGGGCTAAGCAGTGCTGGGATCTGGTCACTTTTCTGCAAACCCATTTTTTGCAAATTTTGACAGGTCGGGGGTCATAAAAAATTACAAAATATTGACCAAAAATTCGAAAATAAACCAATAATGCAGCTAGATAGATATTTTAATAACAAATTCAGAGAGGTATTCCACTTTTAAATCGGGTAAAAATTTCAAAAGTTTGGGCTAAGCAGTGCTGGGATCTGGTCACTTTTCTGCAAACCCATTTTTTGCAAATTTTGACAGGTCGGGGGTCATAAAAAATTACAAAATATTGACCAAAAATTCGAAAATAAACCAATAATGCAGCTAGATAGATATTTTAATAACAAATTCAGAGAGGTATTCCACTTTTAAATCGGGTAAAAATTTCAAAAGTTATGGGCTAAGCAGTGCTGGGATCTGGTCACTTTTCTGCAAACCCATTTTTTGCAAATTTTGACAGGTCGGGGGTCATAAAAAATTACAAAATATTGACCAAAAATTCGAAAAATAAACCAATAATGCAGCTAGATAGATATTTTAATAACAAATTCAGAGAGGTATTCCACTTTTAAATCGGGTAAAAATTTCAAAAGTTATGGGCTAAGCAGTGCTGGGATCTGGTCACTTTTCTGCAAACCCATTTTTTGCAAATTTTGACAGGTCGGGGGTCATAAAAAATTACAAAATATTGACCAAAAATTCGAAAATAAACCAATAATGCAGCTAGATAGATATTTTAATAACAAATTCAGAGAGGTATTCCACTTTTAAATCGGGTAAAAATTTCAAAAGTTATGGGCTAAGCAGTGCTGGGATCTGGTCACTTTTCTGCAAACCCATTTTTTGCAAATTTTGACAGGTCGGGGGTCATAAAAAATACCAAAATATTGACCAAAAATTCGAAAATAAACCAATAATGCAGCTAGATAGATATTTTAACAACAAATTCAGAGAGGTATTCCACTTTTAAATCGGGTAAAAATTTCAAAAGTTATGGGCTAAGCAGTGCTGGGATCTGGTCACTTTTCTGCAAACCCATTTTTTGCAAATTTTGACAGGTCGGGGGTCATAAAAAATTACAAAATATTGACCAAAAATTCGAAAATAAAACCAATAATGCAGCTAGATAGATATTTTAATAACAAATTCAGAGAGGTATTCCACTTTTAAATCGGGTAAAAATTTCAAAAGTAAAAAGTTTGGGCTAAGCAGTGCTGGGATCTGGTCACTTTTCTGCAAACCCATTTTTTGCAAATTTTGACAGGTCGGGGGTCATAAAAAATTACAAAATATTGACCAAAAATTCGAAAAATAAACCAATAATGCAGCTAGATAGATATTTTAATAACAAATTCAGAGAGGTATTCCACTTTTAAATCGGGTAAAAATTTCAAAAGTTATGGGCTAAGCAGTGCTGGGATCTGGTCACTTTTCTGCAAACCCATTTTTTGCAAATTTTGACAGGTCGGGGGTCATAAAAAATTACAAAATATTGACCAAAAATTCGAAAATAAACCAATAATGCAGCTAGATAGATATTTTAATAACAAATTCAGAGAGGTATTCCACTTTTAAATCGGGTAAAAATTTCAAAAGTTTGGGCTAAGCAGTGCTGGGATCTGGTCACTTTTCTGCAAACCCATTTTTTGCAAATTTTGACAGGTCGGGGGTCATAAAAAATTACAAAATATTGACCAAAAATTCGAAAATAAACCAATAATGCAGCTAGATAGATATTTTAATAACAAATTCAGAGAGGTATTCCACTTTTAAATCGGGTAAAAATTTCAAAAGTTATGGGCTAAGCAGTGCTGGGATCTGGTCACTTTTCTGCAAACCCATTTTTTGCAAATTTTGACAGGTCGGGGGTCATAAAAAATTACAAAATATTGACCAAAAATTCGAAAATAAACCAATAATGCAGCTAGATAGATATTTTAATAACAAATTCAGAGAGGTATTCCACTTTTAAATCGGGTAAAAATTTCAAAAGTTATGGGCTAAGCAGTGCTGGGATCTGGTCACTTTTCTGCAAACCCATTTTTTTGCAAATTTTGACAGGTCGGGGGTCATAAAAAATTACAAAATATTGACCAAAAATTCGAAAATAAACCAATAATGCAGCTAGATAGATATTTTAATAACAAATTCAGAGAGGTATTCCACTTTTAAATCGGGTAAAAATTTCAAAAGTTATGGGCTAAGCAGTGCTGGGATCTGGTCACTTTTCTGCAAACCCATTTTTTGCAAATTTTGACAGGTCGGGGGTCATAAAAAACTACAAAATATTGACCAAAAATTCGAAAATAAACCAATAATGCAGCTAGATAGATATTTTAACAACAAATTCAGAGAGGTATTCCACTTTTAAATCGGGTAAAAAATTTCAAAAGTTATGGGCTAAGCAGTGCTGGGATCTGGTCACTTTTCTGCAAACCCATTTTTTGCAAATTTTGACAGGTCGGGGGTCATAAAAAACTTACAAAATATTGACCAAAAATTCGAAAATAAACCAATAATGCAGCTAGATAGATATTTTAATAACAAATTCAGAGAGGTATTCCACTTTTAAATCGGGTAAAAATTTCAAAAGTTTGGGCTAAGCAGTGCTGGGATCTGGTCACTTTTCTGCAAACCCATTTTTTGCAAATTTTGACAGGTCGGGGGTCATAAAAAATTACAAAATATTGACCAAAAATTCGAAAATAAACCAATAATGCAGCTAGATAGATATTTGAATAACAAATTCAGAGAGGTATTCCACTTTTAAATCGGGTAAAAATTTCAAAAGTTTGGGCTAAGCAGTGCTGGGATCTGGTCACTTTTCTGCAAACCCATTTTTTGCAAATTTTGACAGGTCGGGGGTCATAAAAAATTACAAAATATTGACCAAAAATTCGAAAATAAACCAATAATGCAGCTAGATAGATATTTTAATAACAAATTCAGAGAGGTATTCCACTTTTAAATCGGGTAAAAATTTCAAAAGTTATGGGCTAAGCAGTGCTGGGATCTGGTCACTTTTCTGCAAACCCATTTTTTTGCAAATTTTGACAGGTCGGGGGTCATAAAAATTACAAAATATTGACCAAAAATTCGAAAATAAACCAATAATGCAGCTAGATAGATATTTTAATAACAAATTCAGAGAGGTATTCCACTTTTAAATCGGGTAAAAATTTCAAAAGTTTGGGCTAAGCAGTGCTGGATCTGGTCACTTTTCTGCAAACCCATTTTTTGCAAATTTTGACAGGTCGGGGGTCATTAAAAATTACAAAATATTGACCAAAAATTCGGAAAATAAACCAATAATGCAGCTAGATAGATATTTTAATAACAAATTCAGAGAGGTATTCCACTTTTTAAATCGGGTAAAAATTTCAAAAGTTTGGGCTAAGCAGTGCTGGGATCTGGTCACTTTTCTGGCAAACCCATTTTTTTGCCAAATTTTGACAGGTCGGGGGTCATAAAAAAAGACAAAATATTGACCAAAAATTCGAAAATAAAACCAATGATGTAGCTAGATAGATATTTTAATAACAAATTCAGAGAGGCATTCCACTTTTAAATCGGGTAAAAATTTCAAAAGTTATGGGCTAAGCAGTGCTGGGATCTGGTCACTTTTCTGCAAACCCATTTTTTTGCAAATTTTGACAGGTCGGGGGTCATAAACAAAT